>NC_069805.1:15872368-16172368 GCF_027406575.1 Nycticebus coucang | reverse complement strand
AGAGGAAAGAAATCCCATTGACTTGGACATGGATTTTTGTACCTATTACTTGATTCCTTGGGGATGCAAATTACCTCAGGAGGGTAGATGTGTGCATTTCAACCTTCTCTCTTGGCTCAGCTCTAAGGCATAATATTACTTGCTAAATTATGTCCTTTAACTCTCTTTCTGGATGGGATCCTCTTTGGAAAGCTGGCTCCAGGCAGCAATCTTACCTCCTCATTTTCCTTTATCATAAGGATTTTAAGGTTATTTCCTATTGTAACATATATGTGCTCTTCATTCTCTTTGATTATTAAAAAATATTCCATTTTGTAAATATAGGCTGATATGTGTATCCAATCATTGGTAAATCCCATTAGTAGTCCTGAAGAGGTTCCCTTCTCATTTAAGATTTTTTTTTTTTTAATTAACAACAATATATGTTGCCTCTGTCAAAGCACTTCTATATGTCTGGTAAGGTCACAATGTGTTTTCACTTAATGATTTTATTAATGTAGTGTGTTGTAACAGTGAATTTACCAATATTGAGATAAACAAAAAAGCCTGGTAATAAATCCCATTTAGGATACATGTATAAAATATTTTGTATACTACTGGACTTTTCATGCATTTATACAGTATATCTCTTATAGATTTAACACTGCACTTCGCCCTTTGCCCCAGAAAAATACATTGGTTTGGTGATGCCTGTGGATCAGTGGGTAGGGAGCCAACCCAAAGGTTGACAGGTTCAATCCTGGCCCTGGCCAAACTGCAAGAAAATTATAGCCACGGATTGTGTCAGGTGCAATGCAGTCTCCGCTCCTTGAGAGTCTAAAGCAAAACAATTGCCTAAGCCGAGAAATTGTAGGTTTCTGTGAGCTGTGCAATGTCATGTCGCTCAGATGAATGCAACACAGTGAGACTCTGTCTCTACGATAAATAAATAAATAAATAAATAAATAAATAAATAAATAAATAAATAAATAAATAAATAAATAAATAAAATAAAGTAAAAAATATATTGTTAGTAATATAGCTTAAGGAAATGCATGATTCTGGCCTGAAGTGATTTGTCAGACTTTATCCTTCTCAGTAACAGACAGTACAGGGCCATGACAACACTGCTGGGAAAATTTTGCACCCATTTCTTGGACAAAGCTTAAACCCCTTAGCTAACAGTGATATTTCTGCCTTAACCTCTTAAATTGCTGGAATAATAGGTGTGAATGATGGTGCTCATCCATGCTTATGTTTTGTTGAAGTTTTTCTAGATAATCCTCATACATAAGATCCCACAGGTTAAAAAAATAACCATTCTATTCATATATAATTGCCACACAACTCAATTTACCCATTTATTTATTTAGTTAGTTAGTTTTATTAAATCACAGCTGTGTACATTAGTATGATCATGGGGTTTAATGGTTTAATGATTTAATGGTTTATGATTGTTTATGGTTTAGTGATTTAATAAAACCATGATTGGTTCATGGCATTTGGTTCATAAATGGTTTGCACATTTTCATCACACTAGTTAACATAGCTTTTTTCGCATTTTCTTATTTTGTTAAGACCTTTACATTCCACGTTTACTAGGATTCACACATACCCTTTTTAAGTATACAGTTGAAGACTACACATTCAGAAATCACTTGTACATTTACTATTTTTGTTACAACAGAAGTTTCCCTTAAGTTTAGAAGAGAGAGATGGAGGAAATAAAGTGATGAAGGAAAGAAAAGAATGGAGGGATAAAGCAAGTGAGAGAGAGAGGTTTGTAGAAAAGAAGGATAAATTGATGGAGGGGTAAGGGAGAAATGGAAGTGAATGAAAAAAGAAAATGACCAAACTTTTTGGCTCACATGTATAATCCTAGCCCTCTGGCAGTCTGAGATGAGTGGGGTTCTTTAAAAGGGGGATGCTGAGAGGCGACAGAGCAAGAGTCAGACCATGTGTCCACTAAAAATTAAAAATTATCTAGACATTGCAACAGGCATCTACAGTCATAGCCACATGAGATTCTCAGGCAGGTTAATTGCATGAATACTGGTGTTTGATGCTGGTATGATCTAGGCTGAGGCCACAAAACACTAGCCTTAGCCACAGATGGAAATTGTATCTGAAAAATACCTGTAAACACACCCATGCACAAAAAATCAACAAACTGACTAAAAAACATTTTTCCTCATCTAAAATGACCATAATTTCCCTGATATTTCAAGCAAATTAGACATATTTAATTTCTGTGAAACTGTGGTCAAATTGAGGCCAAAGCCAGGAATAGGAAATTTGTAAGCTTCTCTCAAATGGATGCTTTTGGGCAGGTGTCAAAAATTTCCTTGAACTAGCATCCAAGTGGTGTTGCCTGTTTATCAATAGGTAGGGTGCAGACCCCATATAACGAGGGTAGTGGGTTTCAACCAGGCCCTGGCCAAACTACAACAAAAAACCACGTAATTTTTTGGGACACCAGTATTCCTACCTACTTGAGAGGTAGAGGAAGAGCAATTGGTTTAGAGCACGAGTTGTAGGTTTCTGTGAGGTATTATGTCACAGCACTATTCCCAGGGTGACAGCTTGAGGCTCTGTTTCAAAAAAATAAAAGTGTCCTACGTAAGTGAATCCATAAAATTTTTTCACTTGCGATGCAGCTTGGTTCACAGTGCTTTCCAAAATCTTAATTTTTGTCTGAGTTTATTAACAAAAACGTCAACCATTAATAGATCAATAAATCACAAATTGGAGATCACTTCTCTGTCTGTGGGTGGAGGACTAGGTAGTGTCCTGGTTCAAACACTTGAGGGACGCCACCTGAAGTGATCAGAAAAGGCCACATAGTATTTTTGACAAGATGCCTGGATTCCAGGGCAATAAAGAATGAAGTCACTACCTGGTCACTGTGGATGACATCACAATGGATGTTGCCATGGGTTACAATTTTAAAGCTTAAACATATTCCTGCTAAGTATGTGTGGTAGCTTTTCACATATGTTGCTGGGTGCAAACTGTTAAAGAAGAGTGGGGTTCTTTTCGGTTCTCTCAATTCCTGCTTCCTAATGTTTATTTGTGTCTGTGACCAAGGGATTCAACAAGTCTTCCTTTCCTTTACAATTCAAAGACGTTAAAGCATATGGAAGTGTGAGGTTTACAACTAGTGCTGCCTTAAGATGTTGTACAGCATGAACCTGAGCCCAACATCAGACAGTATGAGAAGGTACTTAACACAATTCTCAGTTCTACTTTTTGTGATGTTTTACATCATTTTTTTTTTTAGAATAGGTTTTTTTGGAAAGGTAGGTCTCACACAAAAGATTCTCTTTGGACATCTGATTAGGCAATGTGTCCAGTAGAGTACTCCATAGCTGCAGCTATTTATGATGATCATGGAAAATAGCCTAACTGGAAAGTTTCAACATTCCTGAACTCTGTGTCAAGTGCATACAAAGTTTGGGCTTCTAGGCCAAAGGTAGAAAATAAGTAGAAGAGTTATGTTGGGCCACATACTCTATATAAACAATAATGAAATCTGACAATAAAAAAGAGATGTATGCATCATATGCATCATGGTTGTGACATCTCCCAACACGGATATGGCAAACAGTCCTGACATAATCACTAGGGCCTTTGAATTGGAAATTTGTCAAAGCCCCGGCATAGGTCATTTATTAAGTAGAGTTCAATAATTATTGACAAGCATGAGTTTAATGTTTGAAAGTTCTAGGAGGCCAAGGTGTGCTAATCCCATGAGCTCAGTTGTTGGTGACAAGTTTGACTAACAGAAAACACACTCAGCCCTAATCTCCTATCTGGTTCCTCCTGAAATATAAAAGGTAGCTAAGCCTTGTGGGGCTTTAATTTAGCTCGAGATACTCCAGAGGCTGAGGCAAGAGGAAATCCTATATCAAGGAGTTGGACATCTCTGTGTCCTAGGCTGAGACCCATGACACTGTAGAATGGGCAATAGTGTGAGATTCACTCATGAAAAATAATAGAAGATAGAAAGGAAAAAATAAAATTTGCTAAGCACAGTTTTCAAGAGCAAAAGAAAAGAGAGAGGTCAGTAGGCACATGGAATAGGGGACTACATAAAGGAGGAGATTTCTTGTGTCTTCTGTGGGGAGGATCAATGAATCAGGAACCACAGGTCTGGGATTGGTTCGTTAGGATATTACCAGTCTATTTCATGGGTATAAGATTTTCAGAGATGATTGGTTCATGGCATCTGCTGATTTGGACAAGGAATATTGGCTTAGATTGAAGGACGCCAACAGAAGAAAAAGAGGGAATACTCTGGATTTGGGGGGGTGCATATGACAAGCCTGATTAGTGTCAAGAATTCAGTGTATGGGCAGTTTGCAGTGAGTACAAGAATTTAGATTAAAGGGTAACAGTTATATATAATCCAAAGACTTGACAAAGACAGGTTTTAGGAATATAATTTTCCAAAGAGAGAATAATTTCTCTAGGTGACATGCAATCTAGAGCTAATATCTCAAAACTATAAATTTGGAAAAAGTAAAAATGAGAGGTCAAATAAATATATTTTCTCAGCTGGGAGTCATGGCACCTGCAAACATCTGGCCATTTTTTTTTTTTTTCAGAGATGGGGATCTCACTATCTCTCAGGCTGGTTGCCAATTCAGGCAATTCAATCACTGGGCCTCCCAAAGATGACCTGCTTTAAGCAATATCACTGGCCTCAAATGATGGTTTGAAAATTATCCCTACTTCAAGATATGGAGTGTTGACTCAAATCTTTAATACTAGCACTCTGGGAGGAGCACTCTAGAAGTGATTGGTCCAATTAATTTGGAATGGTTGGGGGGGGGGCACCTGGACTACCGGATGCTCAGGAGGCTGAGACAATAAAATCTGTTGAGCTGGAGAATGAGTGCCTCACCCCGCCCAACCGGAAACTACTAAGGCTGCTGATGCCATGTCGCACCCTGCACTTCCGGAGACCATTTAGGCCTCATACCATGCAGCCCTGCTTCTGTGTCAGGCCCTCACCTGATCAGAATCACCAGTGGAGTAGTGTTCTCCTTGCTGAAGTCACTGTTTGCTGGATTCTGCCAGAATCAGATACAGCATATCCCTCCCTGCTGCCAGATTCTTGTGCAGCATGCTCCTGTAGCTGCTCCTACAGCCACAACTCTCTGGTTTGGCAGTAGAAGAGGAACTGTGCAGGGCACTTTCCACAAAAATCCAGCACAATGAACTGATCATGCCGAGGTCTAATTTTGGAAAAACATCCCCTGTCCCAACTCTGTGCACTGCCAGAGAAAACTAGAACTCACTCTATGGGGATACTGGTGCTGCAGAGCAGCAGGGGCAATGGCACAGTGGCTGAGGGAGTTAAGCATTTGCTAGCCTGGTACCCCCAGGATTAGAATGATCCCAAGTGAAACCCTCAACAGTGGCTATTGAACACCCCAGGTAAGCAGGCAACAGCTGCCCCAGGTGGCTGGTAGTTGTGGGCAGTGGCCAGGCCTCAGGAGCATTGACCTTCCTTTGATTCTGACAGGTGCTAAGCCCTGGCACCCTGGCACTTCGCATTATTGGAGGGACCAGGATTGCAGCCCTGTAAGGTCACCAATGTTTGGGTGTGAAAAAGGAATAAAATGGAGAAAGAGACTCAGCCTTCTGGTCCTACTGTGCTACCAGGAGGGGCTTTCTGACTTTGTAGAGCACCAGAGAGAGCCTGATCTGAACTGACAGTAGACCTCTGCTATCTAGATGATGGAGACATTTCAAACTATCCCACCTAAGAGTTGATACTGAGTCAATTTGTTGAGAACCCCTAACTTGGGACAATCACCCAGGATGCACTCAGTGATACCCTGGTTGTGTAGTAACAGGGAGAGTTTATTTTCCCATTCCAGTTGCTTTCTGGGGACTTGGTGTTTCTTAATTGTATTTCTTAACAGCTAAGACTTCACCAGAGTTACTGATCCACCAGGATCAAACAAGAACCAGGTGAATACAGGACTGAGCCACCTAACATCAACACAACAAGCAGTTTTCCCCAGCCTCAGACTGTAATACTCTACAGGTTCTTTGCAAATCTAAAGGGGAAAAATCTGCAATCATCAGTTCCATATCTTTAATAAAGGGCTGGTTAACGACAACTCTAGGAAACCCCAGTCCAATTTCACTTTACAAGACCACCTAGCCAACAGTGAAAAACCATCATGAGGCGGAATCAGCAGAAAAAAATCTCGTAACGTGAACAGAGTAGACCAACTTCTTCAAGAAACGATAAAAAAGACACAGCACAAGTTTGTTATTGGTTTGTGATTGGTTTGTGATTTAAAGCAATCACAAACAAATGGCTAAGATGTCAAATATCAAGTTCAGAGTTTGGATAGCAAATAAGATCAACAAAATTGAGGAAGTGAAGAAATTGAAATCTAAAGCAGAAATTCAAATGTTGCCTCAAGAATTTAACAAATTTAAAGACAGACTGACCAAAGATTTTGATACATTAATGCAAGAATTTGCAGCACTCAAAGTTCTAAAAAATACAGTAGAATCCATCAATAACAGAATGAAGCAGGGAGAAGAAAGAATCTCTGATACTGAAGACAAAGCTTTTGAAAACTCCCAAACATTCAAAGAGAAAAAAAAATGAAGAACAAAAATAGATCATTCTCTCAGAGACCTCTGGGATAATTCAAAGAGTTATAATATTTGCCTTATAGGAATACCTGAAAGTGTTGAGGTTGCTGCAATGTTTACAGATGCTTTGCTTCATAAAATAATTAAAGGAAATTTTCCAAAGATGCCCAGAGATTCTGAAATTCAGATAGCAGACAGTTTCAGAACACCAACACAACTCAATCAAAACAAAAATTCTCATAGACACATAATCATTATTTTTGCTAACGTTAATATGAAGGAGAAAATTCTGAACGCTGCAAGACATTAGAAAACCATTACTATACAAGGAGAAGAACATTAGAATGACTGCAAATTTCCCTGCTGAAACCTTTCAAACTAGAAGAGGGTGGCCCTTGATGTTTAATATCCTTAAACAAAATAACTTTCAACCCAGGATCCTATATCTAACTACACTGAGTTTCAGCTATGATGGAGAAATTAAACACTTTAATGACATTCACATTTCGAAGAAATTTGCCATAACTAAACCAGATCTTCTGGATTTTCTCAGACCCATCCTCCATAAGGAACAACACAATCCTCCACGACCAAAGTAAAATCAGTCAAAAACTTTTGATCAAACATCTTACAGGGGTATTTGCGAAACTTGGTAACTGTAGAATGTAAAGGTTTTGGCACAATAACTGAGATAACGCCGGAAAGGCTATGTTAACCATTGTGATAAAAATGTGTCAAATGGTCTATGAAGCGAGTGTATGATGCCCCATGATCATATCAATGTATACAGTTATGATTTAATAAAAAAATAAATAAATAAGTAAATAAATAAATAAAGTAATAATGTAGGCTCTGAAAAAAAAAATTCTAACTTTTATAGAAAGGGTTAAAAATGTCCACTGGACTTTTGAAAAACTCAATACCCCAAACTCTGTCTGGTTTATCTACTCTCAACTAATGTGAATACCTTAAACTGCCCTCTAAAGAGAAACATGTTTCCTGACTGGATACAAAAACTCAGGACAGACATCTGCTGTATTCTAGAATTGGACCTTCCTTAAAACATAAACATAGACTCAGGGTGAAGGGATGGTCATCTATAATTTAGGCAAATGGAAATGAGAAAAAAGCAGGTGTTGCAATTTTATTTGCAGATACAATAGGCTTTAAATCAATCAAAGTAAGAAAAAACAATGATGGTCGCTTTTTATTTATTAAGAAAAAAACTAAAAATGATGAAATTCCAATTATCAACATTGATGGACCCAACCAGAATGTGCCTAACTTATAAGTGAAAATCTGTAACTGACATGAGCAACTTGGTTTCCCCCAACTCTATAATTGTTGGAGACTTTATCACTCCTCTGACACTGTTTGATAGATCCTGAAAATAGAAACTAAGCAAAAAATATTTTTGAATTACACTTAAACATTCAAAATTTGCATCTAATAGACATCTATAGAACATTTCATCCTAACAAAACTGAATAAACGTTCTTTTTATCAGCTCATGGATCATTCTTCAAAATTGATCACATCTGAGGTCACAAGTTTAACCACAGCATATTTAATAGAATAGAAATCATTCCTTGTATTTTCTTGGACAACCGCGGAATAAAAGTTGAACTCACTGAAAACAGGAATCTCCACATGTATACAAAAACATGGAAAATAAATAACCTCATGATGAACAATAGCTGAGTCATAGATGAGAGTAACAGGGAAATTACCAAATTTTTGGAACTAAACAATAATGAAGAAATGAATTATCATAATCTGTGGGATATAACAAAGGCAGTACTAAGCAGAAGATTTATAGTGTTGCAAGCCCTCCTCTAGAGAACAGAAAAAGAGGAAGTTAATAAATTAATGGAATGTGAATGTCTTGGCACAGTAACTGAGATAATACCAAGAAGGTGATGTTAACCATTGTGATGAAAATGTGTCTAACGGTCTATGAAGCTAGTGTATGATGCCCCATGATCATATCAATGTACATAGCTATGATTTAATAAAAATTAATTAATTAATTAATGGATCATTTCAAGCTGCTGGAAAAGGAAAAAAAATCAACACTAAAATCAGGAGAAGAAAAGAAATAATGAAAAGTAAAGCAGAAGTAAAGGAAATTGAATAAAAATAATCATACAACAGATCAACCGAAGAGTTGGTTTTTTGAAAAGGTCAATAAAACAGATAAACCATTGGCCAAACTAACCAGAAGGAGAAAGGTAAAATCCCTAATTTCATCAATCATAAATGATAAAGACCAAATAACAACAGACTACTCAGAAATTCAACAAATCCTCAATGAATAATACTTACAACTCTTCTCTCAGAAGTATGAAAATCTAAAGGAAATAGATCAATACTTAGAAACCTGCCACCCTCCAAGACATAGCCAGAAAGAAGTGTAAATGTTGAAAAAGACTATAACAAGCTCTGCAATAGCATCAGCTATAAGAAATCTCCCAAAAAAGAAAAGCTGGGACTAGATGGCTTCACATCAGAATTCAACCGAACCATTAAAGAGAAACTAGTACCTATATTACTTAATCATTTCCAAAACACAGAAAAAGAAGGAATACTTCCAAACTCATTGTATGAAACAAATATCATCCTGATACCCAAACCAGGAATAGACCCAACAATAAAAGAAAATATAGGGCGGTGCCTGTGGCTCAGTCGTTAAGGCGCCGGCCCCATATACCGAGGGTGACAGGTTCAAACCCCGCCCCGGCCAATCTGCAGCAAAAAAATGGCCAGGGGTTGTGGCGGGCGCCTGTAGTCCCAGCTACTCGGGAGGCTGAGGCAAGAGAATCTCTTGAGCCCAGGATTTGGAGGTTGGGCTGTGAGCAGTGTGAGGCCACGGCACTCTACCAAGGGCCATAGAGTGAGACTGTCTCTACAAAAAAAAAAAAAAAAAAAAAAAAATATATATATATATATATATATATACCAATATCTCCAATGAATACTGATGCAAAAATATTTAATAAAATTCTAGCAAACAGAATCTCACAACACATCAAACAAATTATATGCCACAACCAGGTGGGTTTCATCCCAGGGTCCCAATGATGGTTCAATACATGCCAATCCATAAATATAATGCATTTCATAAAAAAATGAAAAACAAAATATGATTCTCTCAATTGATACAGAAAAAAGCTTTTGACAATATCCAGTATCCTTTCTTGATCACAATGCTTAAGAAAATAGGTATAGAAAGAACATTTCTTAAACTGATAGAGGCCATCTATAGCCAACTCACAGCCAATATTGTGGTGAATGGAGTAAAATTGAAATCATTTCCACTCAGATCAGGAAGCAGGCAAGGATGCCCACTGTTACCACTGCTTTTTTACATTGTAATGGAAGTCTTACCACCACAATCAGGCAGGAGAAGGCAATCGAGGGGATCTAAATAGAACCAGAGGAGATCAAAATGTCCACTCTTTGCTAACGATATGATTAACTTTCTGAAAAAAACCAGGGAATCAACTACAGAACTTCTAGAAGTGATCAAAGAATATATTAACATCTCAGGATAGAAAATTAACACTCATAAATCTGTAGTCTTCATATACACCAACAATAGTCAAGGGGAACAAACAATTTAGGATTGTATTCCCTTTACAATGGTGCCAAAGAAGATGAAATATCTAACTGAGGACGTGAAAGATCTCTATAAAAAAAAACTATGAAACTCTAAGAAAATAACTCACTGAAGATGTTAACAAATGGAAAAATATACCATGCTCGTGCCTGGGAAGAATCAACATTGTTAAAATGTCTATGCTACATAAAAAATTTACAGATTTAACACAATCCTTATTAAAGCACTTCTCTCATAGACCTGGAAAAATCAGTACTTTGTTTTATGTGGAAACAGAAAAAAACCTCGAATAGACAATACTAAGAAGTAAAATCAAATTGGAAGGAATAATGCTTCCAGACTTCAGACTATAATATAAATCGATAGTGATTAAAACATCATGGTACTGGCACAAAAATAGAGAAATAGATGAATAGAACAGAATTGAAGAACAAGGGAAAAGCCCAGACACTTATCATCATTTGATTTTCGATAACCCTATTAAAAATATAAACTAAGGGGGTGGTGCCTGTGGCTCAGTACGGCCCCGGCCCCATATACCAAGGGTGGCGGTTTCAAAACCCAGCCCCGGCTGAACTGCAACCAAAAAATAGCCGGGCGTTGTGGCAGGCGCCTGTAATCCCAGCTGCTTGGGAGGCTGAGGCAGGAGAATCACGGAAGCCCAAGAACTAGAGGTTGCTGTGAGTCCTGTGTACATCACGGCACTCTACTGAAGGCAGTAAGGTGCGACTCTGTCTCTACAAAAAAAAAAATAAATAAATAAAAAAATATAAACTAAGGGAAAGATTCCCTACTCAATAAATGGTGCTGGATGAATTGGCTGGCAACTGTAGAAGACTGAAACTGGACCTACACCTTTCTCTTTTAACAAAAATTGAATCTCTCTGGTTAAAGGATGTAAACTTTAAGAAACTATTAAGAAAACTTTAAGAAACTTAAGAAAATATTTAAGAATATTTAAGAAAATATTTAAGAATATTTTCTTAAGAATATCTGTAGACATGAAGCTACAAATATTCTTAAGAAAATTGGCCTGGGACAATAGTTCATGAGGAAGACACACCGGGCAATTGAAGCAACATTAAAAATACATTACTGTGATGTGATCAAATTGAAAATCTTCTGCACTACCAATAACACACTGAGTAAAGCAAATACATAGCTCTCAGAATGGAAAAGGATTTTTTCAAGGTATACTAGGTCTCATAACCAGAATCCACAGAGAATTCAAACTTATTACTAAGCAAGAAAGAAGTGATTCCATTTCATTGTGGGCAAAAGTCATGGATAGAAGCTTCTCTGAAGAAGACAGGTGCATGGCCTACAAACACATGAAAAAATGCCCATCATTAATCATCAGAAATGCAAAGCAAAACTACTCTGAAATACCATCAAACTCCAGTAAGAGTACCCCACATCACAAAATCTCAAAACAACAGATGTTGGTGTGAATGTGGAGAAAAGGGAACACTTCTGCACTGCTGATGGAAATGCAAGCTAATATGTTCCTTTTGAAAGGAAGTTTAGAAAACAATTAGGGACCTAAATGTAGACCTACCATTTGATCCTGCAATTCCTCTTCTAGGTGTATATCCAAAGGGCCAAAAATTATTTGACAATAAAGATATCTGAACCCAGATTTTTCATTTCAGCACAATTCATAAATGTCAAGAAGCCCAAGTGTCCATTGACCCATGAATGGATTGATAAAAATGTGGTAAATGTATACCGTGGAATATTATGCAACAGTAAAAAAATGGAAACTTTATCTCCTTTATGTTTACATGGATGGAGCTGGAAAATATTCTTCTTAGTAAAGTATCTCAGAATGGAAAAAGAAGTATCCAATGTACTCAGTACTGTGAAACCAACTTATAATAACTCACACTTGCATATGAAACATGAAACAAAAATTTAGCCTAGGATGGAGGAGGAAAGGGGAGAGAGAGGGATGAGAATCGGGTGGGAGGGATAGTACAGGAACCCGAACTATGAAGACATTGCAAGTACAAGTTGTTTCTATTATGTGTAGAACACAAATGTCCTAATGCTATCATTGGGTAAATTAGGTGAAAGCTATCTTGATTAGTATGATGTAAGCACTCTGATTCTATTCATGGGTTGATTCTGGTTATTCAACCTTTGTTAGTGACATAACCTGAAAATACCTTCTCCCATTCTGTGGGCTGTCCTGATTGCTTTACTGACTGTTTTCTTGAATGTGAAGAGTCTTTCTACTTTGATCAGATCCCAATAATGGTGTTGCTTCAATTGCCCAGGGGGTCAATTTAAAAAAAAAAAATATATATATATATATATCATCCCAGGCCAATTTTTCAAGTGTATTCCCTGCACTTTCTTCTAGTATTTTTATAGTTTCATGGCTTAAGTTTAAATCTTTAAACCAATGAACATCTATCTTAGTTAATAGTGAAAGTGTGTGTCCAGTTTCCATCTTCTACAGGTCGCCAGCCTGTTCACGCCACACCATTTGTTAAATAAGGAGCCTTTTTCTCCAGTGAATGTTTTTAATTAGCTTATCAAAGTCAAGCAGCTGAGGTCATCTCTTTGTCCTTTATTCTGTTCCAAAATGTATGTCTGTTTTTTTTGCCACAACAATGCTGCATTGATCACTATAAATCAGGCTTTTCATATGCACACTAAAAAATACAGAGTATACCCTTCATCTCCTTCTTGGGCTCCTTCCATGAGGACTAATGGGTTTTCCATGAATTCTAGTCCCTGGTATCTGACCGATTGGGGCAAAGAAATATTGGCCCAGATTTAAGGATCCCAACAGAAAAGATGAAGCGATTACTCTGAATTTACTAATGTACATGAAAAGCCTAATTAGATTCAACAATTCACTGAATTGTCAGTTTCCAGTGACTACAAAAATTTAGAATATCAAAGGGTCAAGTTGCATAAAATCAAAAGGCTAGACTAATGCAAGTTTTAGGAATAAATGTTGCTATGAGAGAATAATGTATCTAGTTGACTATGTAATCTAGGGGTAAAATTTCAAAAATACAATCATGAAAAAAATTAAGAATGACTGATAAGTCCACACCCAATGTTTTTCTCCATTTATCTATTGAGGTAGAGCCTCACTTTTTATGCCCTTGGTGCCCTTTATCACAACTGGTAGAGATCCCTGGTATCACAACTTACAGCAATCTTCATGTCTTGTCAAAAAATGAACAATTCCCTCAGATGGGACTCTTGGCGCCTGCATAACATCTGTCTGTTTTTCATTCTTCAGAGATGGGGATTGCACTATTTCTCAGGCTGGTCGCCAACTCAGAAGCTAAGACAATACAATTGACTGGGCCTGACAAAGTGCCAATATGACACAGATGAGGCACCACTACTGGCCACAAATCATAATTTGAAAAATATTCCAACATCAAGGTCTGGAGCTTGGCTCACAACTGTAATCCTAGTACTCTGGGATGCAGAAGAAGGTAGTCCAAAGTAACTTGGCACTGGACTCCCAAGATGCTTATGAGGCAAAGTGAATAATTTATCTAGTGGACTATGTAATCTAGGGGTAAAAAGGGAATAAGTTCTATTGAGCCTTTGGGCACACCTGTGGCTCCAAGGATTATAACGACTGCCACATATACCAGAAGTGTCACAATCCAAATTGGGCTCCAGCCAAAAAAATGCAAAAAAAAAAAATAAAAAAGGTTTGTTCCCTCCAGGAGTTTGAGATTGTTGTTAGCTATGATGATGTCACAGCACTCTACCTAGGGGAAGGAGGTAGACACTCTCACAAGTAAAAAACAAAATGAAAAGTTTGGTAGGATGAAACAATGTTCCTTTCATGTCAATTCATGGTAGCTTGTGCGTGAGCAGGGGTATAGTGTTGACTATCAGGTATACAGATGACCTGGGTACTTCTTATGCTCTGAGACTTTTGAGCACCTCAGGTTTTGAAAAACATTCTCAAGTAGCTTTATTTAAATAAGTAGTTCATTCCCTGCAAGCGTACAATTATGTATTTCTTATTATAGTCACAGTAAAGTGACTATAGTTATCATCATAATCTAATTTTAGAGCATTGTCTTCTTCCCCAAACAAACAACATCTATACCTACCATCAGTCACTTTCGTCTTCCCATCCACCTGCTTCTTTCTTCCAGGAGACAATTAGACTTGTTTTCATGGTTTTTTTTTTTTAATTTTATTTTTTAAATCAGAGCTATGTACATTAATGTAATTATGGGGTACAATGTGCTGGTTTTAATATACCATTTGACATATTTTCATCAAACTTGTTAGCATAACCTTCACCACATTTTCTTAGTTATTGTGTTACTGTTATTCTCTATATTTCGCAGTTGGGAAGGAGGCATCAAACTTTAAGGACTAATTGAAATCTCCATGTTATTTTCTAAGTTCAGTCATACTCTGTGTTGTCTTTTATAACTGTCCCTCTTGCCTTATCATGATGATAAGAAGGTTTATGAACTTTGTAACATACATCTGCACTTCATTTCTTTTGATTGTCAAAAAATATTCCATCATGTATATAGAGACATTATATGTATATAATCATCTGTAGTTTGAATTAATAGTCATAAATATACTCATTTTTCATCTAAGATGTTTCAAATGTTTTTATCAACAAGATACGTTGCCTCTGTCAAAAGCTTTTTCTGTGTCTCTTGAGGTGACTATTTGGTTTCTTTCATTTTTTCTATTAAGGTAATGTGTTTTTATATGTTGATTTTCCCATGTTGAGCTAGACTGCAAATCCTGGTAATGAATCCCATTTGGGGTGCATGTATAAAATATATTGTCTGCTACCAGATTTTTACTGCATGTATGCAGTATATCTCTTATAGAATTCTTACTATGTTTCCCCCTTTTCCCAAAAAATACATTTGTACCAATGTAGACCAAGGAAATGTAAGCTGCTAAACTAAAATGGTCTCTCTGTCATTATCCTCAGCAAGTGAGAGCACATGTCCATGCCACAACAGATCGGGAAGTTTTGTACTCATGTTTAGGACAAGTGGGGTCTTACTGATTTGTTCATTCTAGACATAAACACTTTAGCTTCTAGGAATCTTTCTGAGACTTCATTTGAAATTGCTGTGATTATAGGTGTCTGCTATGGTGTTCATTTATGCTTATGTTTTGGTCATAGTTTTTCTCTATTTCTCTCATAGACAAGAGCCTGTAGAATAAATTATAACAACTCTATGCAGTTATACTTTACAAAATTCACAATTTACCCATTTCAATATACTGTTCAAGACTACACATTAAGGGATCACTTGTGTAGTTATTTTGTTTCTTAGAAGATAATTTTTTTAAGGTGTAGAAGGAGAAATAGAGGAAATAAAGGAATGAATAAAAGTAAAGAATGGAGAGAACAAGCAAATGAGAGAGACTGAATTGCAGGATAAACTGCAGGGAAGTAAAGGGAAGGGGGATGGATAAAAACAAAGACGGAGAACACAAATAAACATCTGGAATCCTAGCCCTCTAGCATGCTGAAATGGATGGAGATCTTGTATGAGAGGGTGCTGAGAACAGACAGAATAAGTGTAACCTCTGCCTCTAAGAAAATGTAAAATTATCTATACATTGTTACAGGCACCAGTATTCATAGACAGATGGGTAGCTCAGGAAGGATTATTGCCAGAATCCTGGAGTTTGAGGTTGCTATGATTCAGACTAAGGCCAAACAAGAATAGCCTGGATGACATATTGAAATCATAAACTAAAAAGCTTCTGCACAGCCAAGAACACAGTAAGTAAAGCAAACAGCCCTCAGAATGGGAGAAGATATTTGCACCATACATCTCCGACAAAGGTTTAATAACGAGAATCCACAGAGAACTCAAATGCATTAGCAAGAAAAGAACAAGGGATTCCAATGCAGACTGGGCAAGGAATTTGAAGAGAAACTTCTCAAGAAGACAGGCGTGCGGCCTTCAGACATAGGAAAAAATGCTCATTATCTTTAATCATCAGAGAAATGCAAAAAAAAAAAAAACTACTTTCAGATATCATCTAACTCCAGTGATACTAGCCTATATCACAAAATCCCAAGACCAGAAATGTTTGTGCGGATGTGGAGAAAAGGGAACACTTTTGCACTGCTGGTGGGAATGCAAATTAATATATTCCTTTTGGAAAGAGATATGGAGAACACTTAGGGATCTAAAAATAGATCTGCCATTCGATCCTGTAATCCCTCTACTGGGTATATATCCAGAAGACCAAAAATCACATCATAACAAAGATATTTGTACCACAATGTTTATTACAGCCCTATTCATAATTGCTAAGTCATGGAAAAAGTCCAAGTGCCCATCGTTCCACGAATGGATTAATAAATTGTGGTATATTTACAACATGGAATATTATGCAGCCTTAAGGAAAGATAGAGGCTTTACCTCATTCATGTTTACATGGATGGAGCTGGAACATATTCTTCTTAGTATAGTATCTCAAGAATGGAAGAAAAAGTATCCAATGTACTCAGCCCTACTTTGAAATTAATTCCGGGTTTTCACATGAAAGCTATAACCTAGTTACAACCTAAGAATGGGGGAAGGGTGGGGAGGGAGGGGGGAGTTGAGTAGAAGGAAGGGGATTCAGGGAATTACACCAGCGGTACATCTTACAAGGGTATACTTGAAACTTGGTAAATGTGGAATGTAAGTGTCTTGAACAGTAACTGATAGAATGCCAGGAAGGCTATGTTAACACGTGTGATGAAAGTGTGTCAAACAGTCTGTGAAGCTAGCGAATGATGCCCCATGATCACATCAATGTACACAGCTATGATTTAACAACAACAACAAAAAAATCCATAATTACAACCATGCACAGACAAACTGACAAACCAACCAAAATTTTCATCATCTAAAAAGACCAGAATTACCTTGATTTTTCAAGCAAAGTGGACATGTTTAATACATATAAAGCTATGACCAAATTGATGTTGTAGCCAGGCATAGTAGATTTGTGTGCTTCACTCAAATGAGTGTTTGGGGTTAGGTGTCAAAGTGGTCCTTCAAATAGTGAACCAAGGGCCATGCTTGTGGCTCACTGTTTATGGTGCTGGGTACATACATGGAATGTGGTGAGCTTTAACATGGCCCTGGCCAAAATGCAACAAAAAATAGACCTGTGTTTTTAGCGGCACCTCTACTTAAGCTTGCTATGAGCTATAATGTTATGACACTATACCTAGTGAGACAATGTTAAACACATTCTGAAAGGAAAAAAAAAAAGAAAGAAAGAAAAGAAATCTTCCTACCTAAATAAGTCCATGTAGTTTTTTTAGCTATGATGCTGCTTGTGTCACACTGGTGTAAAAAATCTCAATTGTTGTGTCAGTCCAGTGCCAGGAATCTAAAACATCAATAGAATCAAGGAAGCACAAATGGAAAATCTCTTGTGTTTCAGTGGATAGAGGACTAAGAAGAGTCCCAGTTCAAACATTTGAGGGACACCACCTAAAGTGAGCAGGAAAGACCACTTAATATCTTGACTGAAAGCCTGGATCCCAGGACATTACAGGCTGGTGACACTACATGATCACTGTGGGTGACATCACAATGGTTATTACCATGGGTTACTATGAGAGGACAAAGAATCAGGACAACTGTGTTTAGGATTGGTAGGTTTGAATATTGCCAGTTAATCTGATGAGTAAGAGTTTTCCAGAGATGTCTGGTCTCTGGCTTATGACTGATTGGGGCAAGTGAATATTTGTCCAAATTGAAGGACCCCAACAGAAGGGAGGTGGACTGTGTACTTTAGATATTGTAGGATAACAGGAACAGCCTAATTGGAGTCAATGATTCGCTATGTGGGCAGTTTATAGTGACTACAAGAATCTAAGAGTTAGAGTTAGATAATAATCATAAAGTTAGAGCTATGTGAAATACAAAGGATAGACTAATACAGGTTTCAAAACACAATGCCGTATGGGAGATAATTTCTCTATTGACATCTAATATAGGGGTAAAATTTCAACTCTAGATTGGTGTTCAGAATTAAATATGAGGGGTAATTTTCTTATCCATAGTTTTCTTCATTTATGTATTGTACAGCTATCATCACAGTACAATTGTTGGACTTTGTTTCTCCCCCAGACAAAGACCATCAACACCTATAAGCAGTCACTTTTGTCTTCCCCAATAGCGCCCCCCTCCTCATAGCAGACAACATTTTGTTGCACTTGGTAGAGTGCCCTGTGATCATAGCTAAGGAGCAATCAGCAAGTGGTGTCATAAATCTAACCTATTTCCCCAGCTGGGAATACAGACATCTGCATAACATCTGGCCATTATCATTCTTCAGATACAGGTATCTCACTAGTGTCAGGCTGATCTCCAATTCAGAAGCTCAGAGAATTCAACTGACTCATCCTCCTAAAGTGTCAAGGGGAAAGGCATGAAGCACCACCACTAGCCATAAATGGTAGTTTGAAAAATATCCAAAATTCAAGATCTGTTGTGGTGGCTAAAAACCTGTAATCCTAAAATGTTTAGAGGCAGAAGCCAGTAATCCAAAGTAAGTGGGCACTATGGGGGTTATCTGGACTTTCAGAAACTGAGAATACTGAGACAGGAAGATCTGTTGAGCTCAGGAGTTTATGATTTCAGTTAGCTATGATGACATCAGAGCACTCTCCTAGTGGGAAGTTCAGAATCTGTATGAAAAGAAAAAGAAAATGAAAACTTTGGTAGGATAGAACAATGTACCTTCCATGTCAATTTATGGTAACTGTCTATGAGCAGAAATAAAGGGTTGAGTGTCTCTCATGTACTCTCACTATCTGGTTATTCTTATGCTGTGAGCGTTTTGAGCACCTCACATTTTGGAAAACTTCATCAAGTGGCTTCATTGAAATAAGTAGTTCACCCTTTCAACGTGCAAATTTCTGTGCAGCTATAATCACAATACAATATTAAGACTTTGCCTTCTCTCCCAGACAAAAAACGTCAACCCCTACTAGCAGTCACTTTTGTCTTCTGAAACACTGGCCCTCTCCTCAGACCAGACAACTGGCCTTGTCTTGATGTTTTCTTCTGATTTTAGTCTTCCTCTACGTGCTCCGTTGTATGTGGCCTTGTTCCCTTGTCATGATGATTTGAAGGTTCATTCTTATTTTAACATAAATGTGCACTTCATTTATTTTAATTGTTGAAAAATATTCCATCATGTAAATATAGCATTTATAGGTACCCAATCATTTGAAAATCCCCTTACTGGTCCTGAAGATGTTCCTTTCCAAACTAAGATTTTTAAAAGATTTATCAACAACATATGTTGCCTCTGTCAAAAGCCTTTTCTGTGTCTCTCGCTGCAACCATGTTGTTTTTCTTATTCATTCTATTATGGTAGTGTGTTCTATTAGTTGATTTACCCATTTTGAGCTAGACTTGCAATCTTGGTAATAAATCCCATGTGGGATACATGTAAATAATATTTTGTATGCTACTTGACTTTTCTGCACCTATACAGCATATATCTTACGGATTGGATACGGTGTTTCCTCCATTGCCATCAGAAAGCTACATTGGGACCATCGTAGCTCAAGAAAATGCAAGTGTCTAAGCTCAACTGATCCTGCTAAGTTTATGCTTCTCATACCATACCAAGACTACTCGGGAAGTTTAGCATTCATTTCTTCCACCAGCACCTCTTATTATGTTGATCAGACTGGTTTGAATCCCTATACCTACCAGTGATCTTTCTGCCTTGGCCTTTGAAATTACTGGGATAATAGGTGTGAGTTATGGTGCTCATACATGCTTACATTTTGATGAAGGTTTTTATCAATTATCCTCATAGATAACAGTCCTTTTATTAGAAAATAACAACATTAATAAGATATAATTTACAAACTCAACTAATCACTCAATTTAAGCGTAGAGTTCAATGCAACAGCTTCAGGAATCAGTTGTATAGTTTTTTTTTGTTTCTTACCACAGAAGTTTTCCTAAAGGTGTAGAGGAGTGAGATAGAGGAAAGAAAGAAATGAAGGAAAGAAAAGAATGGAGAGAGCACTTGAATGAGACAGTGACAGTTGTAGGAAGGAAGCATAAAGTGAGAGAGTAGTAAAGTCAGGGGGGAAAGGAAGGAAACCAATAAAGATAAAATGGCCAAAGTTGGTGGCTCAAACCTATAGCCAGCCATGGAATGCTGAAATGAGTGGATTTCTTGAATGTGGGGTGCTGAGAATGTACTGAGTAAGTATCAGAACCTGTCCCTACTAAAATCTGAAAAATTATCTAGGAATTTCAACAGGCACCTGTAGTAGTAGCCACATGGGAGTTTCAGGCAGAAGGATTGCCTGACTCCTGAGTTCAGATTGCTATGATCTACTTTGAGGTCATGAAAGACAGGCCTCATCCACAGACAGAAAATTTATCTCAAAAATACACAGACACACAACCATGCACATACAAATCAACAAAGAAATCAACATTTTCATCACCTAATAAAAGACCAGAATTACCTAGATGATTCAAGCAAAGTAGATATGCTTAAGACCTGTTTAGCTATGACCAAATTGAGACTGTAGACAGGTAAAGTACATTTGTAAGTTTCTATAAAATGTATGTGTTGGTGTAGGAGTAAATACGTTATGAAATAACATGCCACAGCACATATCTGTAGCTCTGTGGGCAGGGCTCTGGTCCCATATAGGAAGTGTGGCGAGTTCGAATCAGATCCCAGCCAACCTGCAACAAAATATAGACAGATGTTGTGGCTGGTACCAGTAATTCTAGCTTCTTGGTAAGTTGAGAGAAAAAAAAATTGCCTCTGCCCTGTTGTTGATGGTTGCTGTGAGCTGTTTACAACACAGCATTGTATCAAGGGTGTCAAAGTGAAAGTCTATCTCAAAGAAAAAAAAAAATTAAATCCTACTTAGGTTATTCCATGGAGTTTTATCAAGTGTGAGGTAGCTTAAGTCACACTCCTGTACAAAATCTCAAAGATTTGGTGAGCCTTTTGGTGGGAATCTCTACTTTTAAAAGAATCAATAAGGAACACACACACACAAAAATCACTTTATGGCTTCACACCAGAATTCCATCAATTCAAAGAAGAGCTTATTCTCATACTGCAGAAATTATTACAAAAAATTAAGGAAGAAGGAATATTCCCCAACATGTCTATGAAGCAAACATCACCCTGATGCCAAAAACAGGTAAGGACCCAACTAAAAAAAAAGAACTTTAGACCAATTTCACTAATGCACAGACTTTCAACATAATCTTAGCCAATGGATTACAGCTTATCATTCCAAGGGATTCAAGGCTGCTTTAATATACACAAATCCAAAAACGTTATTCACCGTATTGACAGAAGTAAAAACCAAGCCTATGTAATCTCAATTAATGCATAAAAAGGCATTTGATTAACTCTAACATTGTTTTCTAAATAGAACACAGAAGAGTTTAGGCATCGGTGGCACATGTCTTAAACTGATTGCAGCTATGTATGACAAACCCACAGGTAATATATTACTAAATACAATTACACTGAAAGCTTTTCCACTTAGACAAAGAGCCAGACAAGGTTGTTCTTTGTCACCATTACTACTGAACATCTTGTTAGAAATTCTAGCCAATAATATTAGGCAGGAGAAGAAAATAAAGGGAAAACAAATGGGAGCAGAAGAGGTCAAACTCTTCCTCTTTGCTGATGATATGAACTTATATGTAGATAACCCCAAATACTCAACCACAAGACTCTTAAAAGTCATCAAAAAGTACAGACAAGTCTCTGGATATAAAAAATCAGTGTCCACAAGTCAGTTGCCTTTGTATAGGCAAGTAACAGTCAAGGTGATTAAGGACACAACTCCATTTACCATAGCCACAAAGAAAATGACATGCCTAGAAATATAACTCAGAAAAGAGGTGAAGGACCTTAATAAAGAAAGTTATGAAACTCAAGAAAGCAAATGGCAGAGGACTTTAACAAATGGAAGAACATACCATGCTTATGGCTGGCAAGAATCAGAGTTATTAAAATGTCTATACTTAACAGAGCAATCTACTGATTCAGTGCCATCCCTATTAAAGTACCAATATCCTATCTTAAAGATAGGAAATCCAAGTATGCATTAAAAATTTCTTGTATTTTTGAGGTGTCTGTTGTTATTTTGGCTTGATCATTTCTGAATGATGATATCAGGGATTTTACTCTTCTTCTGGTTAGGTCAGCCAAAGGTATTTCAATTTTATTAACCTTTTGTAAGAAGCAAATTTTTGATTCATTGATCTTTTGAATAATTCTTTTGTTTTCAACTTCATTGAATTGTGCTCTAAAGTTGGTTATTTTTATTTTCTCCTGTTGTGTTTGGTTTCAGTATGTTCTTCCTTTTCCAGTTGCTTGAGATGTCCTTTTAAGTTGTTGACTTTCTCTCTTTGCAGTATCCCATAGATTCTGATAAATCATGTCTTCATTGTTGTTTTATTTCTAAAATGTGGCAATTTTCTTCTTAATTTCCTCTATGACCTAGCTATCATTCAGCATAAGATTAATTAATTTACATGTATTTGCATGTGTATGCAGATAACTGTTATTGATGAGTTCAACCTTTAGAGAGTGAGTACCTGGAAAATATAAGAAATAATTTCTGTACATCTAAAATTGCTGAGTAAAGACATGTGACCTAAGATGTGATCAAATTAGGAGGAATGTCCATGGGCTGATGAGAGGAACATGTATTCAGTTTTCTAGGATGAAATGTTCCTTAGATGTCTGTGAAATTCAATAATTGTATGGTGAAGTTAGAGTCCAAATTTTTGATGCTTAGTTTATTATTGGAAGATCTGTCCTATACTCGCAAAGTCATGTTAAAAATGTCCAACTGTTATGGTGCTGGAAGATACTAAATTGCTCATGTCTGTTAGAGTGTCCTTTATAAATTGAGAAGCATTCTGGTTGGGCACAGAAATGTTCACAATTGACATTTCATCATGTTGACTGGTTACTGCAGCTGGTGTGCCTCAAGTATTTGAAACAGGACACCACTTAGCCCTCCATGCACAGATAGAGAAGTGATCTCTCATTTGTGCATTAATGATTCTATTGACAGTTAATATTCCTGCCACTAGGCTGACACAACTGTTCAGATTTTGTACAGCAGTGTGACTCAAACTGCATCAGAGCTGAAAAACATGCATGGAATCTATTAAGTAGGATGCTTTATTTTTTTTTTCTTCCAATGAGACAGAGTGTCACTTTGTTACCCTTGGTAGGGTGCTGTGGAATCACAGACCACAGTAAGCTTCTACTCCTGGGCTTTGGTGATTATTACTAGCTGTAACTACAAATGCCCTCAACTCTCACCAATTTTTTTTTGCAGGTTGGTCAGGGTCAGATTAAAACTCATAATCCTTGTAATATGGAGCTGGTGCCCTACCCACTGAGCAATAGGAAACACTTGTGGAATGCTAGTTCAAGAACCTGTTTAACACCAACCCCAAAATATCCATTTGAGAGAAGCTTCCAAATTTACTATGCCTGTATACAGTCACCCTTTGATCATAGCTTCACAGTTCTTAAGCACTTCTATTTGCTTAATACATCAAGGTAATTCTGGTCTTTTTGGGTAATGAAAGTGTTTGTTGGTTAGTTTGTCGGTTTGTCTGTGCATGTGTGTGTGTATGGGGGGATGATTTCTGAATGTGGCTCCGGATTATCTTTCATGGTCTCAACCTAGATCATAGCAACACCAAATTCCAGGATTTAGGCAGTCCTCCTGCCTGAGACTCCAAAGTGGCTAGAAGTACAGATGCCTGTCCCAATGCCTGATAATTTTTCACTTTTTAGTAGAAACAGAGTGTGAGTCTTGCTATGTTCCTTATCAGCACTCACTCCGTCAAGAACTCCACTCATTTCAGTCTGCCAGAAGGATAAGATTATATGTGTGAGCCACAAAGTTTATTCATATATACTTTCTTTATTTACATACCTCCATCCCTCACTTTGGGCCTCCATCACTTTATCCTTCCTTCCTCCAATTCTCCCTCTCTCATTGGCTTGTCCCTCCATTCTTTTCTTTCCTTCATTCCCTTCTTTCTTTTTCACTCTCCTCTACACCTTAAGGGAAATGTATCTACTAACAAACAAACCAAGTATACAAATGATCCCTGAATGTATAGTATTGAACTCTACACTTGAAGTGGATGAATTGTGGAGTGTGTGAATTATATGTGAAAAGAATAGTTAATTTTGATTCCACAGGTTGTTATTATAAGGAAAATTGAGAAAATCCTTCACCTAAACCTAATCATGGATTGAGAAACATAGTAAGACTCTTGTTCATAAAAGAAGTGCACAATTTCCCCACCAGTAGTGGTATGGGGTTGTACTCTCAGTTGCTGAGAAGCATAAACTCAACAGGATCACTCGAAGTTATTCAGCTCGCATTTTTTTCAGCTATGATAGTACCAACATATTTTTCTAGGGCAAGGTGGAAATGCAATATCCAGTCTACTAGATATATACAATATAGGTTTGGGAAAAGCCCAGGTGCATACAAAATATTTTATACATAGATATCAAATGTGATTTAATACTAGGATTGCCAGTATTCCTATATGTGGGATAATCAACTAATAGAACACACTATTAGTTAGATTAATTAGAACCAATAAGAAAAAATGCATGGAAGCCTCAAGAGAAACAGAAAAGGCTTTGACAGAGGCAACAAATCTTGTTGATAAAATTTCTTAAAAATATTAGATAGGAAGGGAATATCTTCAGGACTACTAATGTGATTTACAGATGAAGTAGGAGGAAACATTGGAAACATTTAATGCACTATATCCATTGAATGGAATAGTTTTCAACAATGGAAAGAATGAAGTGCAAATTTATGTTACAATAGAAATAAATCTTAAAATCATTATGATAATGAAAGAAGGCCATTTTAAAAAGACCATACAAGGCATGACTGAACTCAGAATAAAACATCAATGGAAGGCCAATTGTCTATTATTACTAGGGAGCAGGTGGTGGAGGGTGGTAGAGAAGATGAAAGTAACTTATAGTATGTATTGACTTTCTTTGGGGGAAGAAGACAAATTTCTAAAATTAGATGTGCTGGTAGCTGTACAATTGTGTGACTATACTAAGAAAAACAGAATTGTACACTTTCTAAGGGCGAACTACTTATTTCAATGAAGCTACTTGACCATGTTTTCCAGAACATGAGGTGTTCAAAAGGCTGACAGCATAAGATGTACCCAGGAGGTGAGAGGATTTGAGAGATAGTCAACTCTCCTTGTTCACACACAGATTATCATGCATTGACATGGAAGGCACATTGTTTAAACCTACTGAAGTTGTCTTTTTTTTTTTTTTCCTTAGCAGAGAGTCTGACACCTTTTGTCTGAGTACAGTGCTTTGACATCATCCTAGGCAACCAGAATTTGAAACTAGTGGACTCAACAGTTCCTACTGCCTCAGCCTCCTGAGCATCTGGGAGTCCAGGTGCTTCCCAACAGTGCCAAGCTATTTAGACCACCTGTTTATGCTTTCCAAAGTCTTATATTTACAGATGTGAGCAACCAGTCCTAACTTTGAATTTGGAATATTTTTCAAACTATGCTTTGTGGCCAGCGGTTGTGCTTTATGCCTGTCATCTTGGCATGTTGAGAAGACCCGTCAGTTTATGAATTGGAGACAATCCTGAGCCCTAGAGAAATTCCCATCTCGGAAGAAACAACAATGGTCAGATGTTTTTTGCAAGACACCTAGAATCTCAGCTGAGTGAATATGTTCGCTTGCTGACAACAATTGAAGCTTGTTGTGAGTACTGATACCAGAAAACACTACCTAGGGCAAGAAAATGAGATTCTGTCTCAATAAGTAAATGGAGAACACAATTGGTATGGAACTTACCCCTAAATTTTACTTTTGAGTACACAACTACTGTTGAAAAATTTCCTCTATATTAGATGTCAAATAGAGAAATGATTCACACATTGGAAAATGGTTTTTAAAAAAACTCTATTAATCAAAAATTTAAATTTTATATAACACTGTGCCTTTGATATCCTAAATCCTTGTAGTTTCTGGAAACTTCCCACACAGTGATTTTTTTTTTAATAGACAAAATCTCAATTTATTGTCCTAAGTTGAGTGTCCTGGCATCACACAGATTACAGCAACCTCCAACTCCTGGGCTTAGGCGATTGTCTTCCCTCAGCCTCCTGAGTCATCTGGAATACAGTACCACTCCCATCTGGCTATTCTTTTGTTGTGGATTGGCCATGGCTGGGTTTGAACCCACCATCCTCAATGTAGTGTGCCAATGCCCTTCCTGTGGCAGAGCCACAGGCACTGCCACATCACACAGTGAATTCTTGACTCACATAAGGCTTTTCATATGCACACTAAAAAGTCCAGAGTATACCCCCAACCACTTTGGTTGTTCTCCTTCATCTGGGCCAGTATTCCCTTCCCCACAATCAGTTCGAGCCCAGGCACAAGACATTGCTGGAGAATGCCTACCCAACAGATCAAGTGGCAATATCCTAAATAACTGATTTCAAGCCAACTTGTTCTGAAATATTTCCCCACCCATAGGAGCCACAATAAATTTCCTACATTATGTACTCCCTTATTTCATCTGCCTACTTATCTGACCTCCTACTTCAACTTTTGGAAACTATACCTAGCAAATGTTCTTTCTTTTTTCTTTCTTTCTTTCTTTCTTTCTTTCTTTCTTTCTTTCTTTCTTTCTTTCTTTCTTTCTTTCTTTCTTCCTCCTCCTCCTCCTCCTCCTCCTCCTCCTCTTTTCATGATTCAGACTCTTTTTTCCCCAAGCAGGAGTGCCAAGTCATCAGTCTAGCACACAGCAACATCCAAACCTTGGGTTGAAGGGATACTCCTGCCTTGTCCTCTGAAGTGACTGGAACTAATGGCTATGACCAGAATTCTGGACAACTTTTTTCTTTTTCTTTTGTATTTTTTTTTTATTTTGTACAAACTGGGTGTGTAATCAGGGCTGAGGGCTTTGTCTCCAAACCCTGAACATAGTGGATGAGCCCACTTGGCCTCACAGAGCAACCAAATATTGGAGTCATGCATGGCAAAAGGCATTTAGATGTGCTTAAGATATTAACTTATCAGGGAATTTGAGGAGTGTCTAATCCACAGGACTCAGTGACACATGGGGATTATGTAAGGACTGTCTTTTGTATCCATGGTGGCAAATAGCACCACAATTATGCACACATCTCTTTCTAGCTTATCAGGTTTCTTTAGTGATTATTTATAGTATGGTCCAAAATAACTCTTCTAGTTCCTAGGTGGCTAAGAAGCCAAATGTTTAGACAAAACTGGAATAGAGGTCATGATTGTTGAAAATTTTAAGATAGGCTGATACTTTGCATAATCATCATAAATAAATGCAGCTATGGAATATACTACTGGACACATTGCCTAACTGGATTTTGATAGAGGACATTGACTGAGACACCTATTGAAACAAGCTTGTTCTAGAGAAAGAAATATAATCTCAGGAAAAGTAGAAGTGAGCATTGTGTGACATACCTCTTAGGTCTATGAAATAAGTGTCTGATCTTTGGGCAAATGTTCTTGGTCTTTAACATCCCATGTCAGCACTAGGTATAAACCATGATCTTTTATTTGCTAACAATTCCATGACATGGAAAGAAAAAGAAGGGTTGATGAATCTCTTGGCCAGACATACAAACTTTTGAAGCAAGAATTGAGTGTGAAGAACAGAAACACACTATTTTTAGCACTTTGAATTCAGTGACAAACCCAAATAGCCACTACACATGTTTAGCATGAGTAAGTTGAAGCATAAACATGGTAACTCATGGCAACATGCATTGTAATGTCATCCACGGTTACCACGTAGTGACTTCATCCTGCAATGTCATGGGATCCAGTCTTCTGGTCAAAGATACTAAGTGGCTCTTTCTTCTCACCTCAGCTAGTATTGCTCAAGGGTTTGAACCAGGGTACTTCTTAGACCTCCATCCACAGACAGAGAAGAGATCTCCCATTTGTGCCTTATTGATTCTATTGACAGTTAAGAGTCAAGGCCCTAATCTGACACAATGATTGAGATTTTATACAGCATTTTGAGTCAAGCTGCATCAAAGCTGACAAAACTGAATGCAGTAGAATGCTCTTTATTATTTGTGTCTTCCTTTAGATAGACTTTCACTCTATTACCCTCCATAGAGTGCCATGACATCACAGCTCACATGAACCTACAACTCTTGGAGTAACTGGGACTTCAGAAGCTCACCATAAAACCTAGCTATTTTTGTATGCTTGTGCAGTTTGTCTATTTTTTTTAGAACTGAAAACCCTCATCATATAGGGCCAAAACTCTACTCACTGAGATACAGGGACAGCCATTGGTACACTAATTCAAGGTCCTATTTTACATCAACAACAAAACATTCCTTATTTATTTATTTATTTATTTATAATTAAATCATAGCTGTGTACATAGATATGATCATGGGGCATCATACACTAGCTTCATTAGACCGTTTGACATATTTTCATCACAATGGTTAACATAGCCTTCCTTGCATTTTCTTAGTTATTGTGCTCAGAAATTGACATTCCTGGGCTGCTCCTATGGCTCAGTGAGTAGGGCACCGGCCCCATATACCGAGGGCGGACGTTCAAACTCAGCCCCGGCCAAACTGCAACAACAACAACAAATAGCCAGGCGCTGTGGCGTGCGCCTGTAGTCCCAGCTGCTCGGGAGGCTGAGGCAAGAGGATCACATAAGCCAAAGCGCTGGAGGTTGCTGTGAGCCGTGTGACGCCACGGCACTCTATCAAGGGCAGTCAAGTGAGACTCTGTCTCTACAAAAAGAAAGAAAGAAATTTACATTCGACATTTATTAAGTTTCACATGTACCCTTGTAAGATACACGGCAGGTGTAATCCCATCAGTCCCTCTCCCTTTACCCCCCTCCCTTCTCCCTCCCCTCCCTTTCCCCTTTTCTCTATTGGTAGGTTATAACTGAGTTATAGCTTTCATGTGAAATCCCTGAATTAGTTTCATAGTAGAACTGAGAATATTGGGTACTTTTTCTTTCATTCTTGAGATACTTTACTAAGAAGAATATGTTCCAGCTACATCCATGTAAACATGAAAGAAGTAAGGTCTCCATCTTTCTTTAAGGCTGCATAATATTTCATGGTGTACATACACCACAATTTATTAATCCATTCGTGGATCTATGGGCACTTGGGCTTTATCCATGACTTAGCAATTATGAATAGGGCTGCAATAAATATTCTGGTACAAATATCTTTGTTATGATGTAATTTTTGGTCTTCTGGGTATATGCCCAGTAGAGGAATTGCAGAATTGAATGGCAGCTCTATTTTTAGAACTCTAAGTGTTCTCCATATCTCTTTCCAAAAGGAATTAATTAATTTGCATTCCCACCAGCAGTGCAAAAGTGTTCCCTTTTCTCCACATCCACACCAACATCTCTGGTTTTAAGATTTTGTAATATAGGCTAGTCTCACTGGAGTTTGATGATATCTCAAAGTAGTTTTGATTTCCATTTCTCTGATGATTAAAGATAATGAGCATTTTTTCTATGTTTGAAGGCCGCGGGCCTGTCTTCTTCAGAGAATTTTCTCTTCAAATCCCTTGCCCAGCCTGTGATGGGATCCCTAGTTTTTTTCTTGCTAATGCATTTGAGTTCTCTGTGGTTTCTGGTTATTAAACCTTTGTCAGAGATATAACCTTCAAATATCTTCTCCCATTCTGAGGGCTGTTTGCTTGCTTTACTTACTGTGTTCTTGGATGTGCAGAAGCTTTTTAGTTTGATCAAGTCCCAGTAGTGTATTTTTGAAGCTGCTTCAATTGCCCGGGTGGGTCCTCCTCATAAAATACTCTCCCAGACTGATTTCTTCAAGGGTTTTCCCTGCACTCTCCTCTAGTATTTTTATAGTTTCATGTCTTAAGTTTAAATCTTTAATCCAGTGAGGGTCTATCTTAATTAATGGTGAAAGGTGTGAGTCCAGTTTCAGTCTTCAGCAGGTTGTCAGCCAGTTCACCCAGCAGCATGTGTTAAATAGGGAATCAGAATAGAACAACTCCCCCAAGGAAAGATATGCCAGATGTAATTGAAGATCCCATTCATAAACAGCTGGTTGAGATGTCAATAAAAGATTCCTTTGAGAGAAACTCACATGACTGGATAGAGTCTCTATTTTGTCGTAGTTTCAGAGGTCTTCAACATATCTACTTTGCTTGAACCATGAAAGTCATTCTGGTCTTTTTATTTGATAAAAATCTTTGTTGTTTGCTTTTAAGTTTGATGTTGCATGGGGTGTGTATGGATATTTTTGAGATATGATTTCTGTATGTGGCCCTGACTAGCCTCAGCCTAGATAATAGCAACCTCAAAATCCAGGATTCATGCAATCCACATGACTGAGATTCTCATGTGGATAGGACTACAGATGCCTGCCAAAAAGCCTAGATGATTTTTCACTTTTTAGAAGAGACATAGTCTGACACATGTTCTGTGCATTCTCAGCTCACAGTCCTTCAAGAACTCCCCTTATCTTAGCATGCTAGAGGGCTAGTATTATAGGTGTGAGCCTCCACATTTGGTCATTTTCTCTTTCTCTGATTTCCCTCCCCTCTTCCTTTACCTCCACCTCACGTTATCCTTCCTTCCTTCAATTTTCTATCTCATTGCCTTGCTCTCTCTATTCTGTTCTCCCCTTTATTTTTTTCTTACCTCTATCAATCTCCTCTACACCTTAAGTGTAACTTGTCCAGTAACAAACAAACTATACAAGTGATCCCTGAATGTGTAGTCCATCATTCCATACTTGAAATGAGTGAATTGTGGATTTTGTAAATTATATCTGGATAGAGTTATAATTTTCTAAATTTACATGCTCTTATCTATGATAAAATAGAGGAAAACTTCACCAAAACATAAGCATGGATGAGCACCATACCTGAAACCTATAATTTCAGCAAATTCAGATGACAAGGCAGAAAGATTACTGGAAGCTAAGGGGGTTCAGAACTGAATCTGCAAAATACTAAGACCCCACTTGCCCAAGAAATAAGTGCAAAAGTTTTCCAGCAGTGGTGGCATGGGCTGATTCTCTCATCTTATGGAAGTATAAACTCAGGAAGATCCCTTGAGTTTAGCAGCCTGCATTTCCTTGAGGTTTGTTATTTCCAACATATTTTTCTGTTTAAAATGGGGAAACACAGTATACAATCTACAAGAGGTATGCTGTATAGGTGCAGGAAAATTCTAAAAGCATGCAAAATATTTTATACACATATCTCAAAAGGTATTTATTACCAGGAATGTCAGCCTAGCTCAATATTGGAAAATCAATTAATAGAACACAATACATGAATAGAAACAATAATAAAAATCTCATGGCTGCCTCAAGAAATATAGAAAAGGCTTTTGACAGAGACCACATATCTTGTTGATAAAATCTTTTAAAAATCTTAGATGAGAAGGGAATGCTTCAGGACTAATAATGAGATTTACAGATGACTGTATACATGTAACGTGTTATATTCACATGATGAAAGTTTTTCAACAATCTAAAAGAATGAAGAGCACATTCTATGTTACAATAAGATTGAGCCTTCAAAATATGGCTCCACCCCTATGGCCCAAGATTCTAAGGCTCCAGCCACATACACCTGAACTGTTGGGTTGGAATCCAGCCTGGATGCACCAAACAACTATTATGGCTGCAAAGAAAAAATAGCCTGGTGTACGGCAGGCACCTGTAGTCCCAGCTACTTTGGAGGCAAATGCATGAAAATCTCCTCAGCCAAGAATTTGGAGGTTGCTGTTAGCTGGGATACTATGTCACTCTACCCAGGGCAAAAGCTTGAGGCTGTTCCCCATAAAACAAAAACAAAGGAACAAACAAAAAACACTAAGATAAAGGAACAAAACCATTTACAAAAGACCATACAGAGCATGACTGAACTCAGAAGAAAACATCAGGACAAGGCTAGTTGTCTGCAAGGAGTAGAGGGTAGGCAGGGGAGAATAAAGTGATGAGGAAGATAAAAATGACTATTTTGTATTGATGTTCTTTGTGCGTGAGAAGAAGACAAAGTTCTAAAATTAGATTGTGATTATAGCTATACAATTGTGTGCCTATACTAAGAAACACAAAATTGTACCATTTCAAATTGAACTATTTCAATGAAGGTACTTGACTATGTTTTTCAAAACTTGAGGTGCTCAAAAGGATCACAGCATAAAAAGCACCCAGGAAGTGAGAGTACTTCAGAGACAGTCAACCCTATTTCCTCGCTCACACATGGGTTTCCATGAATTGACATGGAATACGCATTTTTCCATCCTACCAATGTTGTCATTTTCTTTTTTCTTGACACAGAGCTGACTCCTTCCTCCTTGGTAGAGTGCCCTGATTTCATCAGAGGTAACTGTAATAAGAAACTCCTGTGCTCAATAGATCCTATTGCCTCAGCCAACTCAGAATCTAGGAATCCCTGTCCCCCCTGCCCCCCAATCACCACAACAGGGCCCAGTTACTTTGGACCACCCACTTCTACTTCCCAGAGTTTTAGCATTACTGCACTCTATACCTTGAATTTGGGATATTTTTCAATCTATGGTATCCAGCAATGGTATTTCAAGCCTGTCATCTAAGTACTTTGGGAGGCCCATTCAGTTGTATTGTCTGAGTTTCTGAATTGGAGTCCAGCTTGAGCTCTGGTTAGATCCCTATCTCTAAAGAGTAAAAAATGGCCAGATTTTGTAGGTGCTGGGAGTCCCAGGTGAGAGAATAAGTTCTATTGATGACTACACTTGAATTTTGCTGTGAGCTATGATACCTCAGTGCCCTACAGAGGACAACAATACAAGATTCTATGTAAATACACAAATGGAGAAAACCTTTTGTAAAGAAATTTTCCTCATATTTACTTTTGACCACAGATTGATACTTCAAATTTTTCTCCAGGTTAGATGTCAACCAGAGAAATTATTGTCTCATAGGAACATTGTTTTCCTAAAACCTCTATTAATCAACCTTTTGATTTTATGTAACTCTGACCCTTTGTAAAAGCACATTCTTCTAGTCACTGGAAACTGCCCACACCATAAATTTTTAAGTCCAGTTAATTTTTTAATATGTATAATAAAAAATAGAGAGTATGTCCTACACTTATTCTATTAGGTTCCTTCTGTGTAGGCCAATGTTACCTTGTCATAATGAGATTGAGTCAAGGACCAGATATCTCTGCCCAACAGCAACCCATCAGATCAACTGGCAATATGCTAAGGAACCAATCCCAAACCTGCTTGTACTGAATCATTACTCCCCCGCACTAGGAGCCACAATTAATCTTGTTTTTAAGGCAATCTCATAATCCATCTGCCTAATGACCTCTCCTCGTACTTTGGTTTTGAAAACTGTGCCTAGAAAATTATCTTTCTTTCTTTTATTCTTTTATTATTTTTTATAACAAAATCATGATCACTCTGTTGCCTAAGCTAAATGTCATGGCATGAGTCTAGCACATAGCAACATCCAACTCTTGGGTTTTTGGGATACTTCAGTCTGGAGCAGCTTTAAATGCAAGGGACATAACCCTTGACAGATTTTTCTTTTACAGCGCAAACTGGGTGTGTGATTTGAATTGAGGACATTTTGTTGTTGCTCAGCCATATCTCCAAATCCTGAGCTCAGGGCATCAGCTCAACTTGTCCTCCCAGAACACCCAAATATTGTAGTCATGTGTGGAAGAACTCATTGTGCTTTATTTAGAAATGACCTTATCTGATGCTTTGAGGACTATTTAATCCTCATGCCGAGGTGACAAATAGGAATTATATCAGGACTGTTTTCCATATCTGTGGTGGCAGATATCCCCACAATTATGCACACATCTCTTTTTTGTTCATCAGGTTTCATTAGTCATTGTTTATTGAATGTGTGGTGTGGCCCAAAATAACTCTTCTACTTTCTGTGTGGTCAAGAAGCCAAATGTTTGAACACACCTGGTACAGAGGTCAGGAATGTTGGATCTTTACAGAGTGTCTTCTATTTCCCATGATCATCATAAATAACATCAGGTATGGAGTAAACTACTGGACACACTGCTTAACCAGATTTCAAGAGAGGATGGTCAGTGAGACCTCTACCATCCCTAACAAGTGTATTCTAGAGAAAGAATTAAAACATCAAGAAATGTAAAACTGAGAATTGGGTGACATACCTGTCACATTTGTGAAATCACTGTGAAATATTTGGGCTTCGTCACTTGTTCTCCAACATCCCAGGGCAGCATTAGGTATAAACCACACTCTTTTATTTGATTCCAAAGGAAAGAAAGGTTTGTGTAGTCCCTTGATCAGAGATACAAAGAAACATTAGGAAGCAGGAATTGAGTTGAGAGAAAAGAACAGCACTTTCTGTAACAGTTATAACTCAACAACAAACTCAGACAGCCTCTTTAGAAGCTTTGCAGGAATAAGGATAAGCTTAAAGGTGGTAACCCAGGACCACTTATTGTGATGTTATCCATAGTGAACATGTAGTGACTTCAACCTGTACTGTCCTGAAATCCAGGCTTCTGGTCATTTCAGCTCATTTCAGCTGTTGTCACTCACGATTATATAACTAGAACACTTCTCAACTTTCCATCCACTGACAGAGATGAGATCTCCCATTTGTGCCGTATTGATTCTATTGCTGGTTGACATTCAAGGCAGAAGATTGATAAGACAGTAAGATTTTGTACAGCAGTTTAACTCAAGGTGCATCACAGCTGAATAAACTGCTTGAAGTCACTTAAGTAGGATGCTATTGGTGTGTGTGTGGTCATTTCAGCTCATTTCAGCTGTTGTCACTCAGTTTCACTTTTTCACCATCGTTATAGTGCCTTGGCATACTAGCTCACAGCAACCTCTATCTCCTTGGCTGAGGTGATATCTTTTTTGCCTCAGTTTCCTGAGTAGCTGGTATTACAGACACCTGCCACAAAACTATTTTTTTTTTTTTTTTTTTTTTTTTTTGCAGTTTGACTGGGGCCTGATGAACTCACCAACCTCCTTATATGGGCCTGGCACCCAACCTACTGAGCAATTGCAAGGTGAGGGGCACGATATTTTAAGGACTTGTTTTACATCTATCCCAAAGTATTCATTTGAGAGAAGCTTATAAATTTACCATGCCTGGATACAACGTCAATTTGGTCATAGTTTGATGGGTCTTAAATTTTTCTGCTTTGCTTGAACAATCAAGGTAATTCAGATCTTTGTAGACAATGAAAACCTTTGTTGGTTGGTAAGTTTGTCTGTGCATGGATGTTTGTATGAGTATTTTTTATGTACAGTTTCCATATGGGGACCAGGTTACTCTTTTGTGGACTGATCCTAGATCATAGAAACCTCAAACTCCAGGTTTCAGGCAATCCTCCTGTCAAAAACTCTCATGCGGCTAGGATTACACATGCCTGACACAACGTGACAGGGTCCGAGTCTTCTTAATTTGTTCTCCCTCCTTGAGGAACACCACTCAGCATATAGCCTGCAAGAGGGCTAGGATTATAGTCATGAGCCACAAGGTTGGTCATATTTTCTTTCCTTGTTTCCCTCTGTCCTCCCTCCATTCTCCCCTCCCTCACTTCATCCTTCTCTTCTCCAATTGTCTCTCTCTCATTTACTTGCTGTCTCCATTCTTATCCTTTTTTGTCTTTTTTTATTGTTTATTAAGTCATATATAGTTAGATTGTGAATACCTTTATACCTTTGTGGGATTCAATGTATGGATTATTTGTAAAAATTGGAGTGCTTAGATCCACCTATTTAGCATAGCTTGTACCTCATTTACTTAATCATCGTGTTAAGATATTTGTGTTCATTACTTGATATATTTAACTTGTACCCTTGAAATATGCTTCATAGCTGAGGCCCCATCATGAAACCTTCCTTTCCCACAACAGTCCCCTCCTTTCCCATAATTCTCCTCTTCTTTTCTTCCTCCTGGTTTATAGTTGGGCTTCACGTCTCATATGAAAATGGGAGTGATTATAAATTGATTGCATAGTAGTACTGAGTACATTGGACATTGTATCAGTATCTGCCATTCCTGAGATACTTTAACCAGAATGTTATCAATTTCCATGTTTGTCAACATAAAAGAGGTAATGTCTCCATCTTATTTTTTTTATGTGGCATAGTATTCTATGGCATACATATACCACAATTTAATGATCTATTTATGGGTCTATGGGCACTTGGATTTTTTCCAAGGCTTGAAAACTATGAATTGAGGTGCAGTGAACAATCTGGTGCATATATCTTTGCTGCCAATTGATTTTTGGGCTTCTGGATATACACCCAGTAGAGGTATGCATGATCAAATGGGAGGTACGCATTTATTTATTTTATTTTATTTTTTACTAAGTCAATTACACATACATCATTAATCCTTTTATGCATATGTGGGGTACAATGTTTTGATTTTTATATCTGACATTTAGCTCAAAGTAATTAATATAGCTTGCCCATCATTTACTTGATTATTGTGTCCAGACATTTATGTTCTACACTTTACAGATTTTACTTGAAACCTTGTCATATGCTCCATAGGTAAGATCCCAAAATTTACCCTCCCTCTATCAAAACTCTCTGCTCCCCTTCCTTCCCACTCTATTTCCCTCCTTCATTCTGAGCTATAGTTGTGTTCTATCTTTCATAACAAAGTGGGAGTAAATATAAGTAGATTTCATAGAAATACTGAGTACATTGGGTAATTTTTCCTCCATTTTTGAGATACTATACTCAGGAGAATATATTCTAGTCTCTCCATGTAAACATAAAAGAGGCAAAGTTTCCATCTTTTTAATTTATTTATTAAACAAGAGCTCTGTACCTTAATGTAATCATGGGGAACCATACACTGGTTTTGTATAGTATTTGACATATTTTCAACACACTGGTTAACATAGCATTATGGCATTTTCTTAGTGTGTGTGTTAAGACATTTATATTCTATATTTAGTAAGAGTCTTTGCAGATTATGTCTGCAACAAAGGTTTAATAACAAGAATCCATAGAGAACTCAAACATATTAGCAGGAAAAGTACAAGTGATCCCATCTCAGTCTGGGCAAGGAGCTGGAAGAGAAACTTTTCTGAAGAAGACAGGCATGCAGCCTACAAACATATGAAAAAATGCTCATCATCCTTAATCGTTAGAGAAATGCAAATCAAAACTACTTTGCAATATCATCTAACCTCAGTAACATTAGCCCATATCACAAAATTTCAAGACTAGAGATGTTGGCGTGGATGTGCAGAAAAGAGAACACATTTCTACACTGCTGGTGGGAATGCAAAGTAATACATTTCTTTTGGAAAGATGTATGGAGAACATGTAAAGATCTAAAAAGAGACCTTCCAATTAATGCTACAATTCCTTTTTCAGGTATATATGCAGAAGACCGAAAATCAAATTATAACAAAGATATTTGTACCAGAACATTTATTACAGCCAAATTCATAATTACTAAGTCATGGAGAATGTCCAAGTGTTATCAATCCCAAATAGATTAATAAATTGTGGTATATGTACTCCATCTTTTTTTTAAGATTGCATACTATCCGTGGTATACATATACCACAATATATTAATCCACTCATGGGTCAATGGGCACTTGGGCTTATTTTATGAGTTGGCCATTATAAATTGAGCTGAAACGAATAATATGGTGCAAATATCGTTTTTTTTGCAAAGTGAATTTTGGTCTATAGATGCAAGGTACTATTTTGCTTGCCCACGAGCAGTGACAAAGTGTTCCCTTTTCTTTACATCCACACCAACATCTCTAGTTTTGGGATTTTCTAATGTGGGCCACTCTTAATGGAATTAGATGATATCTCAAAGTCATTTTGTTTTGCATTTTTCTGAAGATTAAAGATGATGACCTTTTTTTAATGTGTCTGTAGACCGTGTTCCTGTCTTTATCAGAGAAGCTTCTATTCATGTCTCTTGTCCATGATGAAATGGAATCACTTCTTCTTTCTTATTAATAAGTTTGAGTTCTCTGAGGATTTTGCTTATTAGATCTTTGTCAGAAATATAATTTGCAAAAATCGTCTCCTATTATGAGGGCTGTCTACTTGGTTTACTTATTGTGTTCGTGGTAGTGCAGAAGCTTTTTAGTTTGATCAGATTCCAGTAATGTATTTTTGGTATTGATTCAATTGCCCCAGGAGTCCTCCTCATAAATTATTTTCCTAGGCCAATTTCTTCCAGTGTTTCCCTGCACTCTCTCCAATAATTTTTATAGTTTCATGTCTTCAGTTTAAGTACTTTAACCAGTGAGTCAATTGTTGGTATAAGAGAAAGGTGTAGGTCCATTTTCAGTTTTCTACAGCCAATTCACACAGCATGATTTTTTAAATAGTGAATCGTTTCCCTAATTTGAATTTTTTATTTTCTTATCAAAGATCAAATGATGATAAGTATTTGGATTCATATCTTGGATCTCAATTCTGTTCCATACATGTAAAACTCTGTTTTTGTGCCAGTTCTATTCTGTTTTCACTACTATAGATTTATAGTATAATCTGAAGTCTGGTAGTGTGATAGCTCCAGATTTACATTTTTTTTTTCTGAATAATTTTTGGCTATTTGAGATATATTTTTTTCATATGAAGTATTAATTTTTCCAGATGCTTAAATTATGACAGAGGTACTTTAATAGGGATTACTTTAGATCTATTGATCTATGGATTGAGAGCATAAAGGTGGATAGCAGTAATGCTTAACTCAGCTCTCCTGAATCAACAGGTGAGAGTGAGCGAGACAGATCTTTCCCGGCATGGAATATTAATGTAGAGAGGCAGTTGGGGTTGTGTTGGAAAGTGGTGGATTGCTGGACTTGCAATGTAATCCAGAGCTGAGGAGTCTGCCAGAAAAAATGTGTGTGAAGCTGCTGAAGCAGCTGCCAATGGCTAGTGGAGGTGACAGCCACTCCCATACGGAAGACACTTATAGGTTCATGGGAAGACTGGGTGTTGTGTGGAAAAATTGGTGAATTGTGCACTACTCATCAGAATTTAGCATCCAGAAAAGGGAGCCATTTGCATTGGCACCACCAGGGCTAGGTGGCCAGAGACACAATAAAAGGAAAAGGATTCTGCTTAGGAAGACATTATAATTATTTTTTTCAGAAATGGTGAATGACACATGCACTTTCACACAGTCCATGTGTGGCAATTTGAGTCTCAAATGCAGGTAGCCATCCTGAACCTCAAACTGGTCCAGGATACCCTGCACTTCACAGAAACTCTTGCAGGAAGACTTTGTGAAACCTGCATGTGAAAACTTTTTGAGATAGATGAAATCAATAGTTCAGCAGGGTGTAGGAGGCAGAGCATGATGGCGGACAGGACAGATGTTTAGTTCAGTTCTCCTGGAACAACACAATTTTGTTTCTTTATTTGTTCATTTTGTTTCAACGTGTCTTGGGTTCTGCTACATCTTCAGGTTGGCTATTTTTCCTCACCCCAATTTTAACATTCAATAAGAACAAAGGGTAAAGGTTTATGATAACTGACTAGAGCCAGCTTCCAACAGAAGCTCCAGTCCAGTGAGATAGATAACCACCAGAAAGAACTCAACAAAGTAGAAGGGTGGGAGCTGAGCTAAGGCAAGAGATAGATAATTGCCTGTCTTCTCTGCCAGAAAAAGCTGTGACTTCAAGGAAACAAATTTCATGTATAGAATTCATCCGAAAGAGTAAATGTGTCCATTTCCTCCCCTAAGAGATTTACTTCCATGCTTTGGGATATCTTCTAGTGAGAACTAAGGTTCTCTTCTCTCAGCCCACTGTAGCAACTTTCTGGAATCTGGAACTCCTCCTCTAGACATTCCCTGCTGTGAGTCTACGATTTACTTTGTTTAGCAGGAAGTTTGAACAAATATTTTTCCTGCCACCTTAAACTTCCAGTGTACCCATTTGGAAACGGTGGATGACCACCCATTACCTGGTGGTCTAGAAATCCAAACCCTACAGAGATCAGAATGTTAAAACTTCTTGGCTAGGCCTGGGCATTGCATAGATGGTGGCAGCGCAACTACACTGTATCTGTGAATCCAATAACAGTGCAGAAAGTCACAGAGGGGAAGATGTCTCCCCTGGCTCTGAAAAACCGTATTTCAGCTGTGGGTGTAGGCTTGTTTCTCCATGTAAGCGATAGAGATTCAAGAACAGCTGAGGTGCGTGAACCCAAGTGGAGTCACCTCCCACCCAATATCAGCATTTATAGAGTGATCCTACTTGGATCTACTTTTGGAGAGTCACATCCCCATATTTGTAGTGTGCCAGTGGACCCAGACTTTGCCCTAACGGGATACCAGAGCTGCAGAACAGTGGCAGCAAATGTGCAGTGGCTGAGGGAGAAATACATTTGCTGTCTGGATATCCTCAAGTTTAGAGTAAGCTCGTGTAGATCACTCCCAAGATTCTATTGAGTACCTGAGGCAGGCTGGATTCAGCTCCTAATGCAGGCTGGTGGCAGAAAGTTGTGGCCAAGAGGAGCAATCATTGACTTTACATTGAATCTGGTAGGTGCAATTTCCTGGCACATTTGCTTATTGGCCACAGAGACTGGGTTAACCTGACTCGCAATGGAATTACCAGAGACTGGGATTACCAGAGTCTTAAAGTGAAGAGAGAGCAAGGTGGGGAAAGAGGCATGAGCTCCCTTGTTCCAATCCTCCTACTGGATGGGCCTTTTGATGCCTCAAAGCCCTGAAGCGGTTCACACTTGAGGTACCAGTACACTCCTGTTGTCTAGTTGCTGGTGATGTCTTGAATTCTCTTGCTAGGGAGTGGGTACTGGTTTAGACAATTGGTTTGTACTGATTTAGATAATTGGTTTGGAACTCAACTGGACAAATCAACTGAGGACCCTCCAAGGTGGTATCCTGGTTCTCTTGTAGTGGGAAGATTTGATTTCTCTTTTTTATATATTGCCTGTAGTGGATGAGATCTCTTAGTTGCTTGTATTTCTTCACAGCTGAAACTTCAACCCAGACTCACTGATTCACTAGGATTAGACTAAGATCAGCTGAATATAAGACAGAGCCACCTTAGTCTAATGATTTAGTACTGTACGACTCTTTTGCAAAGTTGTAGAGGACTATCTTCAGTCTTTGGTAAAGTACTGGTCAAATAATACCCTAGAAGAACCCAATCCAATTTTACCCTACCTGATCATCTAGATAAATGGAGAAAAATAATGACTGGGCAGAATCATTGGAAAAACTCTGGCATTATGAATAATCAGAAGAGATCAACTCCCAAAATAAAATGACGAAATAGCCATAATAGAGGATCCCTTATAAACAGATTGCTGAGATGTCAGAAACTGAATTTAGAAATTTAATTTAGAATTTAGATGGTAAATAAGATTAATAGAATGAAAGTAAAGTTGGAATTACAAATACTAGGAATAATTCAAAATTTGTCTCAAGGATACAAAGGCAAAATCACCAAAGATTTGGACACTTTGAGAAAACAAGTTGTAGCCCTCCCAAATTTGAGAAATATAGTAGAATCCCTAAGTAACAGAGTGGAGCCGGCTAAAGAATGGGTTTCTGACATCAAAGAGAAAGCTTTTGAATGCTCCCAAACACACAAACAGAAAAAATGAAGAGCAAAAAAGGACCATTCTCTCAGACAGCTCTGGTATAATCCCAAGAAAACTAATATTCTCCTTATAGGAATCTCTTAAGGCAATGAGATTGCTCTGAAAGATACAGATGCTCTTCTCCAAGAGATAATCAAGAAGAACTTCTCAAAATTGCAAGAGTTTCTGAAGTTTAGGTAGAAGAGAGTTTCAGAACCTCAGCATGACTCAACCCAAATAAAGTATCTCCCACACATGTAATAATTAACTACACCATAGTTAATATGAAGGATTAAATACTGCAAGGAGCCAGATGTCAGAAACCTATAACCTATAAGGGGAAGAATATGAGAATGACTGCAGATCTCTCTGCTGAACATTTTCAAGCTAGAAGAGGGTGGCCGTTTACCTTCAACCTCATGAAACAAAACAGTATTCAAACCAAAATCCTCTATGCAGCTACAGGATTTTCTTTTATGATAAAAATTTTCTCATGCAGGATTTTCTTTTATGATAGAAAAATTAAATACTTTAATTATATTCACAACTGTAAGAAACTTACCACAACTAAACCACCTCTCCAGGATATTCTCAGACCATCTTCCAAAATGACTACAATAATGCTTTACCAACAAAGTAAATGCACTCAGAACTTTTTTTTTTTTTATCAAAACCCAACTTCCAGAGGTTTAAGTGTCCACTGGACTTTCAAAAAAATTGACACCATAAATAATACCAGGCTTATCAGTACTCTCAATTAATGTGACTGGCTTAAAATGCCCTATAAAGAGACACAGGTTGGTTGACTGCATACAAAACCTCAGGCCAGATATATGCTGCATACAAGAATCTTGTCTTACTTTAAAAGATAAATATAGCCTCAGGGTGAAGGGATAGTCATCTATAATTCAGTCAAATAGAAATCAGAAAAGAGCAGGTGTTGTAATTTTGTTTGCAGATACAATTGGCTTTAAATCAAAAAAGTAAGGAAAGAAAAGTATGGTTACTTAATATTTTGTAATTTTAACCCTAAAATGATAAGGTTTCCATTATTAATATTTATTCACCCAACCAGAACACCCCTAAATTTATAATAAAGACTCTAAATGATGTGATTACTGCCAGCACTAGAATTACTATAATTTAAACATCCCTTTGGCATGGTTGTATAGATCCTTCAATAAGAAACTAAGAAAATAAATTTTAGACTTAAAATTAAACACTAAAAAATTAGATTTAACAGACATATAAAGAACATTTCACTCTAACAAAACTGAATACACATTCTTCTCATCAGGGCATGGAACATCCTCCAGTATAGGTAACATCTCAGGTCACAAGGCTAAACTCAGCAAATTTAAAAAATAAACATTATTCTTTGTATCTTCCTAGAGCATGGTGGAATAAAAGTTGATTTCAGAAACAGGATTCTGCAAACTCACACCAAGATATGAAAACTAAATAATCCTATGCTAAATGATAGGTGGATCAAGATAAAATTAAGAAAGAATTTACCAAATTTTTGTAACAAAACGATAATGAAGAATAAATTACCAGAACCTCTGGGATACTGAAAAAGGCAGTTCTAGTAGGGAAATTTATAGCATTGAACACTTCTTCAAGCAAACAGAAAAAGAGGAAACCAAAAACTTAATGGTACATCTCAAGCAACTTTTAAAAGAAAGAACATTCCAACTCTAAACCCAGTAGAAGAAAAGAAATACCCCAATTTAGAGCAGAATTAATAAAATTAACAACACAAGAATTATACAACAGATCAATGAATGAGAAGGTTGCTTTTTTGAAAATGCTGATAAAATAGATAGATAGAAATAAAAGAATAAAATCTCTTTTCATCAATCCATAATGACAGTGATTGGATAAATACAAATATTGCATAAATTGGAATATACGTAATGGATCTTACAAAAACGTCAATTCAAAGAAATATGAAAATATGTAGGATATTAACTAATACATGGAATCACTCCACCTTCCTAGACTTAACTGTAAACAAGTAGAAATGTTGAACAGGCCTATGTCAAGTTCTGGAAAAACATCAACTATACAAAATTTTTCCAGAAAGAAAAGCATGGGAAGATGTCTTCACATCAGAATTCTACCAAACCTTTAATTTGGAAATACTACCCATATTACATAACCTTTTCCAAAATATAGAAAGAGTATTTCCCAACACATTATATGAATCAAATATCACCCTGATCACCAAACTAGGAATAGACCCAAAATGAAAAGAAAATTATAGACCAATATATTCAATAATTATTGATGCAAAACTATTCATTAAGAAGGAATATTTTTTAAACTGATAGAGTCCATCTCTGCAAATCCATAGCCAATTATATTTTGAATAGAGTGAAATTGAAAAACTTTTCCACTCAGATTAGAAACCAGGCAAGGTTGCACATTATCGCCACTGCTTTTAAACATGGTAATGGAAATCTTAGCCATACCAATCAGGCAAGAGAAAGCTATCAAGGGTATCCATATAGGATGAGAAAAGATCAAACATTCACTCTTTGCAGATGATATGATCATATACCTGGAAAACCCCAGGGACACCACCACAAAACTTGTAGAAATGATCAAGGAATGCAGTGGCATCTCAGGCTACAAAATCGATACTCACAATTCAATGGCATTAATATTAGCCAACAATAGTCAAGCTGAAAAAACAGTCGTGGGCTCTATTCTCTTTACAGTAGTACCTAAGAAAATGAACTATCTGAGAGTGCATCTATCAAAATATGTGAAAGATCTCTATAAAGAAAACTATATAGAGACAAGCACTAGCCAAAGACAAGCACTAGCCAAAGATGGCAACAAATGTAAAAACATACCATGCTCATGCTCAAACCATTCAAAAGATTTAATGCCAACCTCTTTAAAGCACCTGTGTCATATTTTAAAAATTTGGGGAAACTATAATTTTATTTTATATGGAAACAGAAAAAAACTCAAATAGCCAAGACATTACTCAGAAATAAAACAAAACAACAACAACAACAAAAAAGGGGGAGGGATCATGCTGCCAATACTTCAGACTATACTATAAATCTAGAGTGATCAAAACGACATGCTTTTGACACTGATGATAGATGTATGGAACAGAATTGAAAAACAAGACATGAATCAAGATACTTATCATCATTTGATCTTCAATAAGCCTATCAAAAACTAAAATTTTGGGAAAGACACCCTATTTAACAAAAAGTGCTGGGTAAATTGGATGGCGACTTATAGAACACTAAAACTTGACCCACGCTTTCACCTCTAACAAAAATTGATTCTCACTGAATAAAAAATGTGAACCTAAGACATGAAATCATAAAGATTTTTGGGAATATTTCAGGGGAAACACTTGAAGAAATTGGCCTGGGAGAAACTTTACGAGGTGGACACCCAGGGCAATTGAAGCAATATGAACAATACCTTACTTAGATGTAATCAAACAAAAAAATCTTCTGCACTGCCACAAACACAGTAAGTAAAGCATGTAGACTGCCCTCAGAATGGGAGAATATATTCGCAGGTTATGTTTCTGACAAAGGTCTGATACCCAGAATGAGACTTTTTTCAGATTCAGAGAACTCGAAAGTTTTAATAAGAAAAGAACAAGTGATCTCATTTTACTATCAGCAAGAGACCAGAACAGAAGCTTCTCTGAAGAAGATTGGTGCATGGTCTACAGAGAGATGAAAAAATGTTCATCATCTTTAATCATCAGAGAAATGCAAATCAAAACCACTTTGAGATACCATCTCACTTTAGTAAGAGTAGCCCACATAAGAAAATCCCAAAAGTACAGCTGTGCGTGTGGGTGTGGAGAAAAGGGAACCCTTTTCCACTGGTGCTTGGAATGCAAACTAATATGTTCCTTTTGGAAAGAAGTTTGGAGAATACTCAGGGATATAAAAATTGACCTACCATTGGATCCTGCAATTTGTCTACTATGATTGTACCCAAAAATAACTTGCAAAAAAATATTTGCACCAGATTATTCATTGCAGCTGTATTCAAATAGCTCAAGTCATGGAAGAAGTGCCCATTGCCCAATTAATAGATTAGTAAATTGTGGTATATGTGTACCATGGAATACTGTGAAGCCTTCAAAAATACAGAGACTTTACCTCTTTTATGTTTACATGGGCTCCTGGATCATATTCTCTTGAGTAATGTATCTCAAAAATGGGGGGGGGATTATCCAACCTATTCAGTACTTCCAAAAAAAACATATATGTATTCTCACTTTCTTATGAAAGATAGAACACAACTATACCCCAGCATGAAAGAGAGAAATGGATTAGAAAGGGATGGGAGGGGGAGGTTTCATGGTGGGCAAATGGTGGGACCACACCTATGGAGCATATTGCAAGGGTAAAAGTGAAATCTGTCAAGTGTAGACTATAAATTCCTTAACACAATAATCAAGTAGAGGAGGAGAAAGCTATGTTGATAGTTTTGATATCAGCACATCAGATTGCATTAAAGAATGAACATATTGTACCCCAAGTATGCATCAATGTATTCATGATCTATGTGTATATGACTTAATTAAAAAAATAAATATGTGCATTGCTTGGAAAGTATAGACATTTTTAAAATGTTGATTCTTCCTAGCCATGAGCATGGTATATTTTTCCATTTGTTAATATATTTAGATATTTCTTTTTCCAGAGCTCCATACTTCTCTTTAAAGAGATCTTTCTCATCCTTTGTTATTTACATTTTTAGACATTTCATCCTCTTTGGCAGTATTGTAAAGAGAATAGAACCCTTGAAGATTCAAATACAAAACTGCTACAAGTAATCACAACAATACAGCAGTGTCTCAGAATAAAGTGTCTCCATCCTTTCCTTTCATTCATTCCTTTCTTTCTTCTATCATTCTTCTCTCCACCTTAAGGGAAACTTCTCTAGAAATAAACTGTACAAGTGATCTCTGAATGTGTACTCTTGAAGTATATACTTGAAATGTATTAATTGTGGAGTGTTTGAAGTATATCTGAATAGAGTTATTATTTTTTAACGCACTGGTGTTTATTTATGTGGAAAATAGAGAAAAAGTTTCCCCAAAACATAAGCATGTATGAGTACTGTACATCGTACCTAAATTCCAGCAATTTCAGAGACCAAGGCAGAAAGATCACTGGAAGCTAAGCATCTGAAACCAGACTGACCAACCTAATAAGACCCCACTTGTCTATGAAATAAGTGCAAAATTTCCCCAGCAGTGGTGGCATGAGTATGTACTCTCAGCTGCTGAGAAACATAAACTCAAGAGCATAACTTGAGCTTAGAAGTTTGCATTTCCTTGAGCTATTATGGTACCAATGTATTTTTCAGGGCAAAGGAACACTATGCAATCTATATTATGGATACTGTAAAGTTGCAGGATTATTCCAGTTAGCATATACAATATTTTGTAAACGTATCCCAAATGGGATTTATTACTAGGACTGTCAGTCCAGTTTAATATGGAAAAATCAATTATTAGAAGACAATATAATAAAAAAAATCAATAAGGAAAAGCACACAGTAGCCTCAAGTGACACAGAAAAGGCTTTTGACAGAGGCAACATATCTCCTTGATAAAACCTTTTTAAAATGTTAGATGAGGGGAGATGCCTGTGGCAGGTTAAATAAAACCCACTGCCAGGAAAACTGCAACAACAAAAAATCTTAGATGAGAAGGGAACGTCTTCAGCAATACTACTGGGATTTACAGATGAGTGGATACATATAACGTACTATATTCACAACAATGCAATGTTTTTGAACAATCAAAAGGAATGAAGTGCACATTTATGTTACAATAGGAACAAACCTTAAAATCATTATTATAAGGGAACAAAGCAACTTTCAAAAGACTACACAGAGCATGAATGAACTCAAAAGAAAACATCAAGACAAGGCCAATTGTCACCTAGGAGTAGGGGACCCGGGTATAAGAATTGTATGGAAGATGCAAGTGACTGCTTATAGGTATTGACATTCTTTATGTGGGGGGAGAAGACAAAGTTCTAAAATTAGATTGTGATGATAGCTGTACAATTGTGCGACTATACTAAGAAACACAGAACTGTACACTTTCAAAGGGTGAACTTCTTATTATAATGAAGCTATTTGATGATGTTTTCCAAAACTTCAGTACTCAAAAAGGACACAAAATAAGAAGTACCCAGGTTGTGAGAGTACTTGAGAGGCAGCCAACCCTACCTCTCTGCTCGCACACAAGTTTCCACGAATTGAAATTGAAGGCATATTGTTCAATCTTACCAAAGTTGTCATTTTATTTTTCCTTAAGACAGATTTTGACTTCTTTCCCGTGGGTATAGTGTCGTGGCATCATGAAAGCTAACCTTGCAATCTCAAATTCAGGCCTGAACAAATCCTATTGTTTCCTCCTCATGAGCATCTCCAAGTCCAGGTGCTCCACTAGATTGCCCTGTTGCTTTCCATCACCTGCTTCTGCCTTCCAAGCGTTAGCATTACAGGTGTGAACCATCGCTCTAGACCTTGAGGTGGGGTATTTCACTGTTTGTTTTATTTTATTTTATTTTATTTTTGCAGTTCTTTTGCCCAGAGCTGGGTTTGAACCCACCACCTCTGTCATATGGGGCTGATGCCCTACTCTATTGAGCCAAAGTTGCCACTGAGTTGGGATATTTTTCAAACTAAGATTGGTGGCCAGAGTTGGTGTTTTATTCTGATGTGAAGCCATATGGTCCCAAGTCTTTCTTTTTAAGGCAATTTTGTATGTTTGATGCTATTTTAGAACTTAATATATGCCTTTTCAACATTTTCACTTGATTCTGTATAAGTCTTGGAAGGTGACATGCTTTCAAGTATTGGTTAATTTCTTTCATATTTCTGAGAATAAAGTTTTTTATAATATTCATTAAAGATTTTTGAATTTCTGAGGAGTCTGTTGTTATTTTGTCTTTGTCATTTCCGGTTGATGAAATTAGAGATTTTACTCTTTTTTTCCTGGTAGGTTAGCCAAAGGTTTATCTATTTTATTGACCTTTTCTAAAAAAAACCACTTTTTGATTTATTGATCTGTTGTATAATTTTTTGATGTGTGTTCTTCAATCATCTCTCTTGGTGCAGCTCTAGTCTAGCCAGGCTACTTGCTAAAGTTTTGTCCTTTAACTCTCCTTCTGGATGGGAGGTTCTGTGCAGAGCTGGCTTCAGTCATCCATCTTGTCTCCGCCCCACCTGTCTAGGTTTGTGGCTATTTTCAAACTGTTAGAAATGAGTGGGGTTCTCTTCTCCATACTCAATTCAACCTTCCAAAAGTTTCTTTGTATATCCGACCAAGGGATTCAACAACCCTTTCTTTCTTTTTCACATCAAGGATCTGTAAGTAAGTGGAAGAGTATGGTTTATATCTCGTGCTGCACTGGTGTCCCCTTTTACAGACCCATAACCCAAGCCAAAATTTCAGACAGTGATTTCATAGAGCTGACAGGTGTGTCTCACAATTATCAGTTATACTTTTCCAGAAATTGTATTTCTTTCTCTAGAATGGCTTCTTTTGGATGATAGGTGTCCTATGGAAGTTTCTGAAAATTTTGTGAGGTAATGTGTCTAGTAGTGTGCTCCATACCTCTAGTTATTTCTTCTGATCGTGAGAAATATCAGCCTATCTGGAAAGTTTCTACATTCATGACCTCTGGGCCAGATGTGTCAAAGTTTCAGCTTCTTGGCCATATGTGATTCAGAAGAATTATTTTGGGCCACGTGTTCAATACACAATCACTAATTAAACCTGTTAAGAAAAAAAGAGTTCCGTGCATAATTTGATTATTTCTGCCACCACGGATATGCAAAACAGTCCTGAAATAATCCCTATGTGTAACCGCCCCGGAGGATTGGACATGTCTCAAAGCTTCTGATAAGGTCATTCCTTAAGTAGATTTAAATGTGTTTTACCATGCCTTAATGCAATATTTGAATCTTCTGGGAGGCCAAGGTGGACTGATACCCTGAGTTCATGTGATGCAGACAAAACTGAGCAAAAGTATGACAACCTCAGCCTCCATCTCCCACTCTGTTTATACTAAAATAGAAAAGGTAGTCAAGCATTGTGGCCCTTACCTTTAGTTATACCTACTCCAGAGAATATTTTACAGCTCCGTCCATGTAATCATCAAAGTGGTAAATCCTCCATCTGTTTTAAGAGTGTGTAGTAGTCTCTGCTGTATAGATACCACAATTTATTGATCCATTCATGTGTCCATGGGCACATGGGTTATTTCCATGACTTAGCAATTATGAATCGGGCTACAACAAACATACTGTTGCAAAGATCTTTTTTTATTTCAAGATTTTTATTCCTCTAGATATATAACTAATAGTGTAATTGAAAAATCCAAATGGCAAGTCTATTTTTAGATTTCTAAGTGATCTTCAAAAATATTTCCAAAAGGAGTGCATTAGTTTGCATTCCCACCCACAGTGCAGATGTACTCCTTTTTTCCCACACTCATGCCAACAACTACGGTGTTGGTATTTGTAATGTGGACTCTTTTTACTGGAGTTAGTCGATATCTCAAAGTGGTATTGATTTCAATTTCTCTGATGATTAAGGAAGAAGATAATTTTTTCATGTGTAGGCCGTGCACCTGTCTTCTTCAGAGAAGTTTATCTTCAAGTCTTTCGGTATCACTTGTTCTCTTATTACTAATACGTTTGAGTTCTCTGTATATCCTTGTTGTTAAACCTTTGTTGGAGACATAACCTGCAACTATCTTCTGCCATTCTGAGGGATGTATGCTTGCTTTTAATGTGTTCTTGTCTGTGTAGAAGCTTTTTAGTATGATCATATCCAAGTAATGTATTTTTGGTGTTGCTGCAATTGCCTGAGGGTCTTTCTCCAAAAATATTCACCCAGGCTGATTCCCTTAAGTGTTTTACCTACACTTTTTTCCAGTATTTTTGTAGTTTTGTGTCTTTTTTCATATTCAATACAAAATGTAGTATTTTTTTTTAGATGTCTTTAAAATATGACATTCATGCCATAGTAAGGATTTCATTAAAATTACATATTTCTTTTGGTAGTATGGATTTTTAACAATGTTGATTCTTCCTGGCCATTATCATGCTATTTTTATTATATTTGTGAACATCTTCAGCTATTTCTTTTCTTAGAATTTCATAGTTTTTTTTTGTTGTTTGTTTGTTTTTTTAATAGAGATCTTTTGTGTTCTTTGTTAAACTCCTAAATGTTTCATCTTCTTGGGCAATACTCTGAAAAGAATAGAGTCCTTGACTTTTTTTCCAGCTTTATTATTGTTGGTGTATATAAAGGCTACCTATTTGTGAGTATTGATTTTTTAACCAGAGAACCTGCTGTACTCCATGATCTCTTCTAAGTGTTTTGTAGTTGAATCCCTGGGTTGTTTCTGATATACAATCATATCATATGGGAAGAGTGCATGTGTGATCTCCTCTAACCATATCTGTATGCAATTGATAGCATTTACTTGTCTGATTGCAATGACTAAGACTTCCATGACAATGATAAAAAGCAGTGGAAACAGTGGGAAACCTTTCCTTGTTCCTGATCTGAGTGGAAATTATTTCAATTTAACTCTATTCTATATATTGGTAATGGGTTTGCTATGGATGCCCGTATCATTCTGTACCTATTTCTTTATTTAGTTTATTTCTTCTTTTCTTTTCTTTTTTATTATTTATTTATTTGTTTGTTTGTTTATTTTTAGTAGTGACATAGTCTCATTTTACCACTTCTGGTAATGTGTGTTGGTGTCACTTAAGCTTACAGTAACCTCCAAATCCTGAACTGAGATGATTTTTTTTCCTCAGCCTCCCAAGTACCGAGGACTACAGATGCCTGCCAAAATGCCCGAATATTCTATTTGTGGTTGTTGCAATTTGTCCAGATATGTGTTTGAACCTGCAATCCTCAGTATATGAGGTCCATGCCCTACCCACTGAGACACAGTGTCTGGCCTTTAGTTAATTATTAAAGAATCTATCCAACACTGCCAAAGTGTCAAAATCTCCAACTATGCTGATGCCATTGGAAACTAAGTTGCTCATGTCAGAGTTTCTCTTATAAATTTAGGAATATTCTGGTTGGGAGCATAAATGTTAATAATTGAAACCTCATCATGTTTTGTGTTACCCCTACCAAAGATGAAGTGCCCATTCCAATCTTTCCTTACTTGTGTTGGTTACAAATGTATTGTATCTGTGAATAAAATTGCAACATATTTTTTTTCTGAATTATGGATGGCCACCCCTTCAACCTGAGTCTTGATTTATTTTTTATGGCAAGATGAGATTTTTGTATGCAGCAGATAATTGGCCTGAGTGTTTGTATCCAGTCAGCCAAACTGCCCATTCAGAGAAAAATTTAAGGAATTCACATTAATTGCAAATATTGACAATCTGGTAATATTTTGGGTTTCATTTTTGTAGGAATTCCAGTGGACATTTTTAATTCTTTCATGAATTTAGATGTTGGAATTTGAAAAAAAGTTTCTGAGTGAGTTTACTTTGGTGGTAGAAGATTGTGCATGTCACTATGGATTATAGGTATGAAAATATCCTAGACAGTTGGTTTAGTTATGGCAAATTTCTCCAACATGAAAATGTCACTAAAGTATTTAATTTCCCCATGAACTTAGAATCTGCATCCTGGGTTGAAATATATTTTGTTTTAGGAGGTTGAAGTTTGATGACCACCTTCTTCTAGTTTGAAAATATTCAGCAGAGAGATCTTCAGTCATTCTAATATTCTTCCCATTGAAAGTTATACTTTTCTCAAATCTGGCTGCTTGCAGAATTTTCTCCTTCATAAAAACTTTTGCTTTTGCTAGGTTTATTATGATAAGTCTGGGAGATGCTTCATTTTTGTTGAGTTGTGCTGGTGTTCTGAAACTGTATACTATCTGGATTTCTGAAACACTTGCCATGTTTGGAAGTTCTCCACGATTACCTCTTTAAGTAGAGCATCTGTGCTATTTGAAGCAACCTTGTTGGCTTCAGGAATTTCCATAAAGCCAGTATTAATTTTCATTGAATTGTCCCAGACCAATCTGAGAAAATGATCCACTTTTGCTCTTCACATCTCTTCCTCTTTGAGCATTTTTGGGCATTTAAAATGTATATTTTCAGAAGATCCTTTCTTCTGCCTACTCCATTCTTGTTACTAAGGGATTCTACTGTATTTCTCAGATCTCTGATGGCTGTATATCTTGCCTCAAAGTGTCAAAGTCTTTGGTCACTTTGGAATTCATTGAATTCTTGAGACAACATTTTAAATATTCCTTGAATTTCTAATTCCAACTTTACCTCCCTTCTGTTAATCATGTTTGCCATCCATGTATTGAATTTGATTTCTGACATCTCACTCATTTCTTTGTAAATGGGATCGACTGGTGTGTGCACCTTGTTCCCTGGGAGAGTTGATCTAATCAAATGATTCATGTTGCCAGAGTTTTTCAACTGATTCCTCACTATGATAATATTTCACAATTTTGTGGATGAGCAGATAAGGTGTAACTGAGTTTGGGGCTCCTAGAGAAGTGATTAATCAGCCCTTTTCCTGATAGTTGTAACTGTTGGCTGCAGATTTTGCCCCACAGCTTTGCACTGGGACTGGGGCATGGGGGGCCTTTTTGGTGTGGTGGGGTTAAATGACACTTTTTTGTTCTCATTTTGTCTCTGTCCAATCCTTTTCAATCAGCAACTCTTGATTGGCATCTCAGCTCTGGAGAAATACCAGCAACTAAGGCAGCCCATCTCCCAAGGGGAACAACTGGAATAGAATATTCACACCTTTCCACCAAAACACAACCAGGGTAGAACCTTGGATAGTCCTCAGTTAATTGGTCCTGGTCAAAAGTTCCAAATCAATTGTCCCAGTTGGCATATAGTCTTAAGTTGGAGAATTCAAAAGGTCAACAGAAAATAGATAGCAGGCATTTGCTGAAAGAAATATGAATTTTTCCAGTGCTCTGTGAAGTCATAAAGGTCCACCAAGCAAATGAACGATTCCAGGAAGGTCGCTGCCTCCTTCCCCAACTTGCACTTGGGTCACACCCAGTCACCGGTAACACTGCAGAGCTGTGACCTAGTTTCCTCCAATGAGCAGATGCTCTAGGGGTATGCAACTTCCTGAGTCACAGACAGATCTAGGTCTACTCATCAAGGCCCCTGAACTCTACTACCAGCAGTCAGGAAGAGCTGAATCTGGATAACCTCAGGTCCTTATAGGAAGCCGAGGAGTATCACTCTGTTCCAGCCATGGCCCATATTGATGTGGCTGCCACTTGTATTCTCGCAGAATTGGCATTTCTGACCCAGTGATATTTCCCTGTGGGCCAGATGATTTTTGAGTTCACATAAAATGTGAGTCAGCCCTGCCCTATGCCACTGCCATGGCATCAATTCTCATGGGGGTGGTGAATCACACTACACTGTACTCTATCTTGGGTAATGCATTGTTAGAACTCAAAAACAGCTCTCATTTTTTGCCTCTCCCTGGGGTGGTGCTGCTCCCAGACCTGCTTTTGTTTCCACTATGCTCCCCTGGGAGCAAGTTGCATATTGCACTCATGAAAGTAGAAATTCTGACTAAGCTCTGCCCTGGGAACATGCTGCCTCTGTTCACTCTGATTCTATTCTCAGTCCTGGCAGTGCCCCACCCAGGCAGGATACTGCTCAGGCATACCCGTTGTTCAAGAGTCCTGAATTTCCAAACCAGATCTCTTTTGCCATTGGCTGGCATTGGAGTAGAGGCCTCTTTCCTTCTGATTGCTAAATGAGGGGGAAATTTACTTCAGAAAATATCCCCAGGGTGTGAGCCCTATTTTTCCTGCCACTACTGCTTCTGCACTGTGCCGAGTAAAAATGCTTCTGCCTCTCCCATATGGCTCCCTTGCTCTACTGTGCCATGAGGAATTGCATCATTTTCTGCTATATGCCTCTCTTGCTTAACAGTTCCACACTTGTTCCACAGAAACAGCACATATCTGGAAAAGTCAAACCCCATCAAAACTTTTCAAAAAGATGCTCATAAACCTGGACTTCACAGAGGACAGGATTCCAGACCTTGGAGTCAGAATGCAGGAGATTTCTAACAATTCCGATTTTCAGGTATAGTCTATGTTCAGTTTTATACCTCATAAAAGAGTAGCACAGCAAACTCATGTGTGCTCTCCGAGGAAGTAGTTCTGGTTTTTAGATTTCTCTCTCATGAGATGAAATAGGAAGCGATCTGAACTCCGTTCACTTGTTGGAAGAAAATATACTGCAAGTTATTATCATAGGAGAGGGGACTCCCATCCACTTGGCAATGGATTTTCTTCCTATTGTTTTCTTCCTTGAGGTAGCAGCTCACCTCAGCTTGGGAGATTTGTGCTCTTCTACCTTCTCTCTTAGCTCAACACCAAACCATCAGCTTCTAAATCTTTGTCCTTTAACTCTTCATATAGAAAGAAGCCTCTGTAGATAGTTGGTTCCAGGCAGCCATCAAACCTCCTTTCCTCAGTGTACCTTATCATAAGGACTTTAAGTTTCATTCCTATTGTAAAATAAAAGTGCCCTTCATTACTTTTGATTATTGAAAAATATTCCCCTTGACTATTGTTGGTATACATAAAGGCTAAAGATTTAAGAGTGTTAATTTAGTATCCTGAGACGTTACTATATTCCTTGATCACTTCTATGAGTTTTGTAGTTGATTACCTGGGATTTTCCAGATATATAATTATATTGTCTGTGAAGAGGGACAGTTTGATCTTCTCTGGTCTTATTTGGATCCCCTTGATTGTCTTTCTCTTGCCTGATTGCAGCTCAATTTATACTTGCCAACTCATTGAAGAAGCTCAAGTGCCCATCGACCAATGAATAGATTGAGAAATTTTGGTATATGTATACCATGCAATACTATGCAGCCGTAAAAAAAAAAAAAAAAAAAGAGAGAGAGAGACTTTACCTCTTTTATGTTTACATGGATGGAGCTGGAAAATATTCTTCTTAGTAAGGTATCTCAGAAATGGGGGAGAAAGTATCCAATGTACTTAGTACTACGGTGAAACCAATTCATAATCATTCACACTTGCATATGAAAAATGAAACATAACTTTAGCCTAAAATGAAGGAGGGAAAGAGAAGGAGAGAGGAGGGGAAGGGGTCAAAGAAATAGTAGAGGGACCACACCTGTGAAACACGTTACCAAGTATAAGTTGGACCTATCATGTGTAGAACACAAATTGTCCTAATGCTATAATGGGGTCCTTGAAATACAATCTCACGGAAGGTGCCTGTGGCTCAATATTTAGGGCACGTGACCCATATAATGAGAGTGGTATGTTCAAACACGCCCTGGCCAAAATGCAATAAAAAAACCCAGAATTGTGGCAGGTAATGATAATCCCAGGTAGTTGGGATGTGGTGTTAGGAGAATCACATCAGACCAGGAGTTGTAGGATGTTGTGAGCTGTTATGTCATGGCATTCTACCCAAGGTGAAAGCTTGCAGCTCTGTCTGAACAGAAAAATACTGTCCTACTTAAGTGACTCCATGTAATTTTCTCAGCTGGGATACAGCTTGATTCATTGTGCTGTACAAAATTTTGTCTGGTGTTCGTGTTTTCTCATGTGAGTGATGGAAATATCAACCATAAATAGAATCAATAAAGCACAAATTAGAGATCACTTCTGTCTGTGGAAGGAGGGATAAGGAGTTTCCTTATTAAAACATTTGAAAGACACCAGATGAAGTGAGCAGAAAAGGCCAGTTAGTATCTTTGACCAAAAGCTTGGATCCCAGGACAATAAATGGTAAAGTTACTACCTGGTCACCATGGCTGACATCACAATGGGTGTTACCATGGGTTAGCATTTTGAAGCTTAACCTGATTCCAGCTAAGTCTGTGTAGTGGCTCTCTTATTGGATCCAATCTGTTACAAAAGATTGGGGTTCTTTTCTCTCCAGTTAATTCCTGAGTCCTAAAGTGTTTTTGTGTCTGTGGCGAAGGGATTCAACAACCCTTCTGTTCCTTTTAAATTTATAACTTTGTAAGCAAATAGAAGTGTGTAGTTTGAAACTAGTACTTCCCTGTGACATTGTGGAGTATGAACATGAGCCCAAAGATCAGACAGTGATGTCTCAGACATGACAGTTACGTCACAAAATTCTGTTCTTCTTTCATGACATTTTACATATTTTCTAGTATAGGCTCCTTTGAGAAAGTAGATTTCACACTGAAGGTCTTCTTTTGACAGGTGGTTAGCCAATTTATCCAGTAGAATACTCCATAGCTGCAGTTATTTGTGATGATCATTGGAAATGTCAGCCTATCTGGAAAGGTCTTGACCTCCATGCCAGGTGTATCCAAACTTTTGGCTTCTTGGCCACATACTAAGTAGAAGAGTTAGGCCACACATTAAATACACAAACATTAATTAATTATGATAATCAAAAAAGAGATGAATGACTAATGCTTGTGATTAATAAACACTGTCTGAGGATTGAAAACTTGTTTCTTAAGTAGAGCTTAATGATTATTGGGAGCATGACTACCTTGTTTGGGTGTTCCAGGAAACTGAGTTGAGCTAATCACCTGAGATCAGGTGTTAGAGACAAGGATGATCAACAGAAAACACTCTCAGCTCTGATCTCCTACCCGGTTTCTATGAAATAGAAAAGGTAGCCAAGCCTTTTGGCACTTTCATGTAGTTCCAGCTAGTCCAAACGTTGAGATAAGAAAATCCCTTAAATCAAAGAGTTGGATGTTACTGTGTGCTAAGTTGAGGCCAGGACACTTTAAAATGGGCAATGAAGTGACATTCTCTCTCATTAAAAATAATGAAAGATAGAAATAAAAAAAGAAAATTAGCTAGGCACCTTTCCCAAGAGAAATAGTAGGGAGAGAAGTCAGTAGGCACATGGAAAAGGGGACTACATAAAGGAGGATATTTATTGTGGTTTCTGTGGGGAGGATCAATGAGTTAGAACCACAGGGGTTGGGATTGGTTTGTTAGGTTATTGCAAATTGTTTTCATGGGTAGGGGATTTTCAGAGGTGTCTGGTTCATGGCATCTGACTGATTGAAAGTAGAGAATATTGGTTCAGATTAAAGGCCCCCAACAGAAGAGATAAAGGGAGTACTCTGGATTTTGTAGTGTGTATATGAGAAGCCTGATTAGTCAAGAATTTACTGTATGAGCAGTTTCCAGTGAATGCAGGCATTCAGAATTTCAAATGGTCACAGTTACCTAAAATCAAAAGGCTTGACCACTATGGGCTTTTGGAGTGCAATTTCCCTATGAGAGAATGATTTCTCTAGTTGACATATAATCAAGGGGTAAAATTTTATAACTACAAACATGGATAAAAGTAAATTGAGGGTTAAATACCAAAACAATGCTCTTCTCCATTTATATATTGAGACAGATTCTCCTTTCTTGCCCTCGGTAGAGTGCCGTGGTATCATAATTCACAGCAATCTTTGTGTGTTGTCAAGAAAACAAGCATATTCCTTCAGCTGTGACTCTTGGCATCATAAATCACAGCCATTTTTTATTATTCAGAGATGAAGATCTCACTAGTTCACAGGCTGTTTGCCAATTCAGAAGCTCAGACAATCCAATTGACTTGGCCTCCCAAAATGCCAAGATGACAGGCATGATAAGCGACTGCTGGCAACAATATATACCTACTTCAAAAACTAGAGTGGTGGCTCACAACTGTAATTTTAGCACTCTGGGAGGCAGAAGAGAGTGGTCCAAAGTAACTGGCCACTGTTGGGAGACATCTTGACTCCCAAATGATCAGGAGACTCAGACAGTGAGATCTGTTGAGCCTTTGGGCACACAAGTGGCTCAAAGCAGTATGGCACCTCCCCCGCAGAAAAAACTTTAATACATACCAACAGTCACTTAAATCTGCACCTCTGCACTCCCTGACATACGTCCAACCCCTAGGAGACAATTGGTCTTGTCTTCTCTTTTCTTTACTTTTTATTTTTTATTAAATCGTATCTATGTAAATTAATGCAATTCTAGGGTAAAATTTCTTGGTTTTATAAATCATTTGAAATATTTTCGTTAAACTGGTTAACATAGCTTTCACTGCATGTTTTTAGTTATAATGAAAATACATTTATACTCTACACTTAGTAGTGGGGAAGGAGGCAACAAACTTTCTGGACTAATTCATATGAGTTTAGTCTTGTGATAGAGGATTGGGCTGGTAATTATGGAGGTAAGGTCTGAGAATCCTGAAGACCTGGTTTGATTATGACAAATTTCTTCAACATATGAATTTCATTAAAGTATTTAATTTCTCCATCATAAATGAAACTCAGTTTAGCTGGATACAGGATACGGGGTTGAAAGTTATTTTGTTTTAGGAGATTAAAAGTCAATGACCACCCTCTTCTGGCTTGAAAAGTTTCAGCAGAGATATCTGCAGTCATTCTAATATTCTTCCCTTTATAGATAATGGATTTCTTCTGTCTGCCTGCTGCGAGAATTTTCTCCTACATATTAACTTAAGTGAGGTAAATTATGATATGCCTGGGGGATGTCTTATTCAGATTGAGTTGTTCTGGGGTTCTGAAACTGTCTGCTCTCTGAATTTCAGAATCTCTTGGCACATCTGGAAAATTGTCTTTTATAATTTCATGGAGAAGGGCCTCTGTGCCTTGTGTATACACCTCATCACTTTCAGGGATTCCAATGAGGTGTATATTAGCCCAGAGCCCTCTGAGAGAATGGTTTGTTTTTGTTCTGCATTTCTTTTCTGCTTTAAATGTTTGGGAGTATTCAAAAGCGTTTTCTTCAATATCAGAAATCCTTTTTTTCACTTGCTCTACTCTGTTATTGAGGAATTTTACTGTATTTTTTCAGATCTTTGAGGGCTGCAAATTCTTGCTTCAGTGAGTCAAAGTCTTTGGTAGTTGTGTCTTTAAATTCATTAAATTCTTGAGACAATTTTGAATTTCTCCTCGAATTTCTAATTCTGAATTTTGAATTGCTCCTCAAACTTATATTTCCAAAATTTTCTCCATTCTATTAATCTTGTTTGAAATCCAAATTCTGAATTTGATTTTTGACATCATGGCTAGCTGTTTATGAATGGTATCTTCAGTTACAGCTGCCATACCTTTCCTTGGTGGGGGGTGGTGATCTATTCTTGTTATTCATGTTCCCAGAGTTTTTGCAATGATTCCTCTCAACAATTATTTTCCACCATTTGACTTTTCCCCTGGTGCTTTGTCCAGGGCCCATTCAGTGTTACGTCCTAAGAAACTGGGAACCTGTTTGGTGTGGTGGGGCTAAATGCCTCTGTCTTGTTTTCATCTGGTCTCTGTCTGACCCTAGTGAAACAGTTATTCTGGGTTGAAGTCTCAGCTGTGGAGTAATGCCAGCAATTACATCATCCTGCCCCCGCAGGTAACAACTGGAAAAGTAAAATGAAACCTTCCTACAACCACACACCCAGGGCACCACATGGATTTTCCACAGGCAATTGGCTCAATTCAAAAGGTCCAAATCAATTGTCTCAGTCAGCACCTGTCTCAGGTGGGAGAATTTAAAAGGTCTCTGGAAACTAGATTGCAGGGGTCTGCTGACAACTCAAATATGACTTGCTCCGGTGCTCTGTGAAGTCAGGAGGACCCACCCAGCAAATAGGTTAGTCTGGGAAGGTTGATGCCTCCTTCCCCAACTTGAACCTCTGTCACACCCAGTCACTGGTAACCCGCAGGGCTGTGACCTCGTTTCCTCAAGTGAGCAGATACTCCAGGAGTTTCATCTTCCATAATTACAAGGAAATTTATGTCTGCTCATCCAGGCTGCTGGTCTCTGTCTCTATGCAGCATGGCGAGGTTAGGCCTGACAACCTCTGGAGCTTGATGGAGGCTGGGGGGTCTTCACTCAGTTCCAGTCATGCCTCGGATTGATGTTATCAAAAGAACAGAACAACTTGAGGGAATTTGTTTTAGTCCCTGCTAAATTCCACTGCAGAAGAGAAGCTGTTTTGAGTTCCAAGAACCTGTGTGTAATGCCCTGTCTGTGCTGCTGTGTGGTCTTAACCTTTTGTATTCACAGCATGGTTACCTGTGAGATCCAGCCTCTGCTTGCTCTCCTTTGTTTAAGCTGCAATTCCACTGAGGGCTGTGTGCATCTTAGGCTCAGTAAAGCTGTCTTCTGGGTCAGCCTTGCCCTGGGAATCTCCTGGCTCTGTGCATGTGGTTTCTAGTACTCATGCTCCACCCAGGCTGGTACCACCTGTGGCAAACCTTTTACTCACAGGGCCTGCATTTCCATCCCAGATCTGTTCCATGGTGGTTGTCACCTGAAAAGATGCCCAGCCTCCTCTGGCTGCCCAGAGAGACACTGAGTGTGACTTCAGAATATCTGAGAGTGAGCCCTGTTGTTGCCCAAAATGGCTGCCATTTGCCTGCAAGCACAGACACTTCAATGTGGTTACCTTCCAGCTGACAGCCCTTTCCTCATTCCCATGCCACAGAATTCACACTGACCAGCTGCAGTCCAGGCCCTGTCCACACCCATTGAGAAATCATCCAAGAATCTGGGCTCCTGGGGGACAGGCCTCCAGACATCAGAGTGAGAGTGTAGAGGAGTGCTGAGATCTCATAATCGCAGGTAGAGAATATATATAGTTTTATACAGTTTTATGCCATGGCACCCTAGTAGGAGAGGTAGGTCTAGTTTTTGCAGGGTCTGTCCCGTGGAGTATAGTGGGAGGACCTTTGAACGTTGCTCATTTGTTTTTGGGTCACTCTGAGCCATTATCATAGGGCAAGGAACTCCCGTCCGCTTGGTGATGTATTTTGTACCTGTTGTTTGTATCCTTGGGGTCGCAGTTGGCCTCTGTGGGGTTGATGTGCATTCTTCAAACTTCTCTCTTGTTGCAGGTCTAATTAACCAGGTTAATTGCTAAATTTCTGTACTTTAACTCTCCTTCTGGATGGGAGCCTCTGTGGAAAGCTAGCTTCAGTCAGCTGTCATGCCTCTGCTCCTGGAGTGGTCTTTTATAACTGGCCTTGTTCCCTTATCATAATGATTAGGGGTTAATTCCAATTGTAACACAAATATGCACATCATTTTTTAATTTTCCAAATATATTCCATTGAGTATATATAGCACATTATATGTATCCAATCATCTTTGAATCCCATTAGTAGTCCTAAAGATATTCCCGTCTCATCTAAGATTATAAAAATTTTTATCAACAAGATATGTTGCCTCTGTCAAAGCCCTTTCTGTCTCCTTGATGTGAGCTTGTGGTTTTTCTTACCGATTCAATTAATTTAGTTTGTTCTCTTAGTTGATTTTGCCATATTGAGCTTGACTGGCAATCCTAGTAAGAAATCCCATTTGGGATATTTATGTAAAATATTTAATATGGTACTATATGTTTCCTGTACCTATACAGTATATCAATTATAGATTTCATACTGCATTTTCCACTTTGCTCCAGAAAAATACATTGGTGCTATCATAGCTCAAAATAATGCAAGCTACTAAACTCAAATAATGCTCCTGAAATTATTCTTCTCGGCAGATGAGAGCACAAATCTATGTCACCACTGCTGGGGAAGTTTTGCACTTATTTACAGGGCATTTGGAGTGTTACTAAGTTGCTGATTCTGGTCTGAAACTGCTTAGCTTTGAGGAATATTTCTGAGTTGGCCTCTAAAGTGGCTATAGGAGTCATTATTGGTGCTCATCTATGCTTATGTTTTGTTCAAGGTTTTGCTCTCTTTCCCTCATGGAAAAGAGCCTGTAGATTGAAATATAACAACTCTATTCCGATATAATTCACACACCACACAATTCACCTATTTCAAATATAGAGTTGAAGACTACACATTCAGGGTTAACTTGTAAAGTTTGTTTGTTTCTTATTAGAGAAGTTTCCCTTAAGGTGTAGAGGGAGAGATAAGGTAAAGAAATGAATGTAGAGAGCAAACCAATGAGAGAGAAAGCACCACAGGGAGTAAAGATAAAGTGAAGGAGAGTGAAGAAGAGAGAGGGAAGGAAACAAAGAGAAAATGACTAAACTTTTTGGCTCACATCTTTAATCCTAGCCCGCTAGCAGGATGAAATAAGTGAACAAGGAGGTGCTGAGTATAGAGAAAGTAAGTCTCACAACATGTTTCTAAGAAAAACTGAAAAATTATCTAGTCATTCTGAGAGGAATCTGTATTCATAGGCACACTGGAGACTCAGGTAGGAGGTTTGCCTGAATACTGGAGTTTGAAGTTGCTGTGATCTAGGCTGAGGACACAAAAGACTACCCTGGAACACACTGGGAAACCTTATTCAAAAATACCCATTCACACACCCATGCTCAGACAAATTGACAAACCAACCAACAAACATCTTCATCATGTTAAAAGACTACAATTACCTTGATTGTTAAAGCAAAATAGACATGCTTAAGAAATCTGAAGCTGTTTTATTCAAGGTTTTTCTCTCTTTCCCTCATGGAAAAGAGCCTGTAGATTAAAATATAACACCTCTATTCAGATATAATTAACACACCACATAATTCACCTATTTCACATATAGAGTTGAAGACTGGAGACATTTTCATCATGTTAAAAGACCACAATACCTTGATTGTTAAAGCAAAATAGACATGCTTAAGAAATCTGAAGAAATATGATCAAATGGTGGCTGTAACCAGGTATAGTAATTTTGTAAGCTTCACTCAAATGGATGTTTTGGGGTAGTTCTCAAATTTGTCATTGAAATAGCAAGAAAAGAGCTGTTTCTCAGTGGTTAGTGCACTGATCCCGTAAGTGGAGGTTGTTGAGTTTGAACCCAGCACCAGAAAATCTATAACAAGAAATAGCCAGATGTTGTAGCAGGCACCTGTAGTTTCACCTACTCAAAAGTTTGAATCAAAGGAATAGGTTAAGCTGGAGAGTTGAAGGTTCCTGTGAGCTGTGATGCCAGAGCACTCTACTGAGGGTGACAAAGTTAAACTCTATCTTAAATTAGAACAAAATAGAATCATACTTAAATGAATCCATGTAGTTTTGTAAGCTATTGTGCAGCTTGAGTCACACTGGTGTACAAAATCTCAGTCTGTGGTATCAGCCTACTGCCAAATTCTCAACCATTAATAGAATCAAGAGGGCACAAATGGAAGATCACTTCTCTTTCACTTGATGGAAGGATAAGAACAGTCCCAGTTCAAAGACTTGAGGGACACAAGCTAAAGTGATTAAAAAAGACCACTTAGTATTTTTGACCAGAAGCCTGAATACTAGGACATTGTAGGAAAGTAACAATTCATGGTACTGCTTCAATATACAAAACGTCCCATCTGAAAAAAGCCTTGTCTAGAGAATGAAATAAAATCTCAGGTAAAGTAGATCTCAGAAATGTGTCACCTGTCAGGTCTAAAAAATATCACTGTCTGATTTTTTTCTTTGGGTTCTTGGCTTGTAATATTTCAAGGCAGCACTAGAATCTGAAAATAGCTGTACAATGGTGTGAATACAAGAAACACAGAATTGTGCACTTTGAAAGGCTAAAGTACTTATTTCAATGAAGCTACTTGAAAAAGTTATCCAAAACTTAAGTTGCTCAAAAGGCTCACAGAATAAGTAATCAGATTGTGAAAGGCTTTTGAAGACAGTCAACTTTATCTTTCTACTCACACACAGGTTACTAAGGATTTACATGGAAGGTATATTCTTAGATTCTACTGAAGTTTTCAATTTATATTTCCTTGAGACAGAGTTTGACAACTTCTCCCTGTGTAGTGTGCCCTGACAATGTAGCTAATCGAAATTTAAACATTCTTGTTCAAAAAATCCTATTGCCTCAGACTCCTGAGCAGCTGAGATCCCAGGTGCTGCCCCAGAGTGCCCAACTTCCCTTTGACTTCCTGCTTCTGCTTTTCTGAGTGTTAGCATTACAGGTGTGAGCCTCCTATGTAGACCCTGAATTTTGGATATTTTTCAAACTAAAGTTGGTGGCCAGAGGTGGTGCTTCATGCCTGTTATCTTGGCATTTCGGCAGTCCCCATAAGTTGAATTGTCTTTGTTTCTGAATTGGAAATCAGACCTAGCACTAGTTCACTCACTCGGAGTGAGATCCCCTACTCTGAAAAATAAAAAAATGGCTGGATGTTATGCAGGTGCCTAGAGTCCCACCTGAGGGACTAGATTTGCTTAATGAAAACACTTGAAGTTTACTGTTAGATATGATAGCAGGGCACTCTAAAGAGGGCAAAAAAATGAGACCAATGACTCAAATCAGGCTTTTCTCGATGCACACTAAAAAATCCAGTGGATATCCTCCACCTATGCTTTTGAACTCCTTCATTCTGGACCAATACTCCCTTGCCCCAATCAGTATGAACCCACAGATTAGACATCTCCAGAGAACACTTACCCATCAGATCAACAGTCAATATCATAATGAACCAATCCCAAACCCATTTGTCCAACTCATTGTCCCAAACTCTGGTGGTCACAGTAAATCTTCTTTATGTTGTCCTACATTCCATTTCTCTACTGTCCTCTCCTCATATTTTGGCTCTTGGAAACGATGCCTAGCTAATTTACTCTGTTTCTTTGTTTCTTTCTTGGACACAGAGTTTCTCTTTGTCGTCCTCTTTACAGCGCAGTGGCATTAAAAGGTCGCAGCAAGGTTCTACTCCTGGAGCTAGGTGAGTCTTTTTCCTCAGCCTCCTGAGTAGCTGGGACTATAGAAGCTCACCAGAACACCAAACTTTTTTGTTGCAGTTTGGTATCACTTTGTTTCCAACTCATCACCCTCGTTATATGTTGATGTCACCCTGCAGAATGCACCACGGGCAATGCACATAGGACGCTATTTAAAAGGAAGGTTTGACACCAACCTCAAAAAAAGATCTATTTGAGAGAATCTTATAAATTTATTATGCCTGGTGACACCCTCAATTTAGTCATAGATTCACAGGTCTTATACATATGTACTTTGGTTGAATCATCATGGTAATTCTGGTCTTTTTATATGATAGAAATATTTGTTGGTTATTTGGTAGGTTTGCCTGTGTATGTGGGAGAGTATGAGTATTTCTGAGGTATGTTTTCTGTATGTGGCACAGGCTAGCTTTTCATGACCTCAGCCTAGATCACATCAACTTAAAACTCCAGAACTCTGGCAATCCTCCTGCCTGAGACTGTCATGAGGCTAGGACTTCGGGTGCTTGTCGCAATACCTAGATGATTTTTAAGTTTTTGATGAAGACAGGATTCGACACTTCCTCATTCTGTTCTCAGCACCCACTCATTCAAGAAGTTTACACAACTCAACTTGCCAGCGGGCTTGGATTATACGTAAGTCACCATTTTTGGTCATTTTCTTTATCTTTGTTTCCCTCTATTCATCCTTCCCTTCATTCCTCCTTCATTTTATTTTTCCTTCCTCCAATTATCTCTCTCTCATTGGCTTGCTCTCTCCATTATTTTCTTTCCTTCAATCCTTCCTTCCTATATCTATCTCCTCTTCACCTTAAAGGAAACTTCTGTAATAACAACGAACTATACATGTGATCCCTGAATGTGTAGTCTTGAACTCTATACTTGAAATGGTTGAGTTGTGGAGTGCATAAATTATATATGCATATCATTGTTATTGTTTACTATGTGGGTTATTATCTACGAGGAAAATAGAGAGAAATACATAAGAATAGATGAGCACCTAGCTCATGATTATAATCCAAGCAATTTTCCAGGTTGAGAGAGAAAGATCACTGGAAGCTAAGAGGTTTCAGAACAGACTGAGCAATATAGTATAACAGCTCTCATTCAAGAAATATGTACAGTACTACCCCAGCAGTGCTGACATAGGCCTTAGGTAATTAACAGTACTCACAGTTGCTGAGAAGCATATACTCAGGAGGATCACTTAATGTTATAAGCTTGCATTGACTTGAGTTATGATGGTACCAATGTATTTTTTTGAAGAGACTGAGTCTCACATTATTGTCCTAGGTAGAATGCCATGGCATCACGCAGCTCACACAAACCTCCAACTCCTTGGCTTAGGCTATTCTCTTGCCTCAGGTACACTCCTTTGCTGCCACAATGCCTGGGTATATTTTTGTTGCAGTTAGGCCTGGGCCAAATATGAACCTACCATCCTCATTATCTGGGGTCACCATCCTACCCACTGAGCTACAGGTGCTACCCTACTATTGTCTATTTCTGGGGCCCAAAAGGGAAATGCAGGGTATAATCCATGGGAGATATACTGTATTGATGCAGGAAAAGTCTGCTAGCATACAAAATATTTTATACATGTTTCCAAAATGGTATTTATTACCAGGATTGCTAGTTTATCTCAATATGAGTAAACTATTTGACCTTAAATGTGAAAAGTATTGCAAGACTCCAAGTGAATTCTATCAAGGAATGTGCACAAATGTCTTAATAATGTGATTAATAAATGAGGTGAAAAAATTGCTAATTAGCGGTATGCAAAAGCACTCTAATTTGTAGAAATAAACACATTGAATCCCACAAGAACTTAAACGTGTTCATGATCTATGGATATATGACTTAAAAAAAATAAAATAAAACATCAAAAAAAAAAAACCTCACTAGATTCATAAAACCAATAAGAAAAACTACATGGCAACCTCATCACACAGAGAAAAGAGTTTTGACAGTGACAAAATATCTTGTTGATAAAATACTTCAAAAAACATAGATTAGAATGGGATGGGTAATTGGCCTACTGGAAACAGCTTTAAAAAAGATGCTCCTATGCAAAAATAATGCCCAGAAGTATCCCAATTAAGCTGAAGACTGGGAGCCCACCCGAGGAAGAAATGATAACTGCAGGTCACCTCTGCTGAGAGAAGCTGCAACTTTAAGAAACCAACCTTCAGGTACAAAATTAATCTGAAAGGAAAAGGGTCCATTCCCTCCCCTATGAAAGCTGTAGATTTTTTGTTTATTTGTTTATTTTGCTGTCTTCTTTATTTCCATTTTTTTTTGCTCCTGCGGGGTTTTCCACAGACAAACAGATATCTGGTGAACTGCGGACATCTTGTCTCACTGTTCAGGTGAGGACTGTGGGAATTTGGAAACTACTTCCTCAGAGGGACCCTGATGTGACTCTGAACACTCTCTAATTAGGGAGAAAAATTAAACTAACATCTTCCCTTCTATTCTGAACTCCCAGCACACCCTTCAACCCTTGTCTGACGAACCAGAAGCCTAACCCCTGCTGAGACTGAGGGAGGAAGTCCTTGAACAGTTACCTCTTCACTGTCCGCTGGACCAAGAAACCCCCACAAGAGATTCCAGGGCAGCACCAAGTCTACCCCGACCTCCCACCAGGGACTCTGCTGGTAAATGTGCAGCCCAGCAACTTGTGCCTTCCCCAGCCAGGGATTCAGCCAAGAACTGTTTGGTCTCACCAGGCTGCCACATGCCCGCATGAACAAAGACTCTGCCAGCATCCACGTAGGCCCGTGCCTTGCACTTGCCAGGCCTTCCTATGCATGCCCTAGCAAAAAAATCTGCTGGAAAATGTGAGGGCCGATGCTCTGTGTCCCTCACCCACTGGTTTTCTTCAAGCCCCTCCAGGCAGGAATTTCACTGGCAAAGGCATAGCCCCCTGCCCCACACCGGCTGGGACTCTGCACTCTAGCCATGGCCAAGGACTCCACCAGTAACCACATGGCCTGATGCCCTGTTCCCACCAGGCCTCCAACCATCCTGGCCAGGAACTCCAGGAGCCATGCAACCTGTGTTCTCCCTCCCCATACTCTCCATGCCTTGCAAAAGTCATGCCTGTCTGGTCTGGGACTGTGAAAATTGTGCAACACACACCTTCCCTTCAGAGCCATCCCAACTCTGCACAGAGCACTTGTATTGGCCAGAGAGAGCTGGAGTCCCATGCTCTCTTTGTCAAAGTCATCAGATGCTAAGTTGTCCAAGAACTGTGTGCAGCATCCGTACTCTGTTTCTGGATCTGGGCGTGCCACACTCTGGAGCTCCTCACACAGCCAGAACTCCATGGCTGGGGCAGTCACAGAGGGGCAACACAGGTTCAATCTCTACAAAGAGAGTGACCCCACTTGGGTCTAATATAGGAGAGACACCTCCTCAACTCTGAAGACGTTCACAGGCAACAGTGAAATACAATAATGGAGCGGAATCTACGGAAGAACTCTGGCAATATGAATAATCAGAGTATATCATCTCCCACAATAAACAACAAAGCAGACAAGCATGAATTAAAGATTCATGAATTAAAAAATGGCTGGGATGTCAGAAATCGAATTCAAACTCTTCTTAGCAAATAAGATTGAATTTCAAGCAGCAATCCAAAAGATATTTCAAAATGTTACAAACTCAAAGAGAAAATGACCAAAGATTTTGACACAATGAGACAAGAAGTTGCAGCCCTAAATGATCTCAGAAATACAGTAGAATCCTTCAGAAACAGAATGAAACTAGTCAAAGAAAGGATTTCTGACATTGAAAAGAAAGCTTTGAATGCTCCCATACTTTCATAGAGGAAGAAAAATGGAAGGCAAACTGATCACTCTCTCAGAGAGCTCTAGGATAATTTGAAGAAAATGAATATTTGCCTTATCGGGATCTGCAAAAGTGATAAAGTGGCTTTAAAAGGCACAGTCTCTTCTTCATGAGATTATGAAAGAGAACTTTCCAGACGTGCCGAAAAATTCTGAAATTTAGATAGCAGACAGTTTCAGAACCCCAGCATGACTGAACCCTAGTGAGACCTCCTCTGCACACATCGTAATCAAATTCACTAATGTTAAAATGAAAAAGAAAATTCTGAAAGCAGCCAGACGTAAGAAAACCATAACCTACAAGGGGAAGAATATTAGAATGACAGCAGATCTCTCTGCTGAAACCTTGCTAGTTAGAAGACGATGGTCATTGACTTTTAATTTCCTAAGACAGAATAACTTTTAACCCAGCATCAGGTATCCACCAAAACTGAGTTTTATTTATGATGGAAAAATTAAATACTTGACTGACATTCAGATGATGAAGAAATCTGTCATAACTAAACCAGCAGTACAGGATATTCTAAGACCTATTCTCCATAAAGATCAGGGTAACCCTCCACCACAAAAGTAAACTCACCCAGAAACTTTTGATCCAATTGCAACTTCCACAGTCGCAAAAGGATTAAAAATGTCCACCGGACTTTCAAAAGGCTTATCAATATTCTCAATTAATGTGAATGGTTTAAATTTTCCTCTAAAAGGGACAAGTTGGCTAACTGGATACAAAAGCTCACGTCAGATATCTTCTGCATGCAAGAATCTCATTTTATTTTAAAAGACAAATATAGACTCAAGGTGAAGGGATGGTCATCTATACTTTAGGCAAATGAAAAGCAGAAAAAAGCAGGTGTTGCAAGTCTATTCACGGATACAATAGGCTTTAAGCCAACAAAAATAAGGAAGGATAAGTACAGCCACTTCATATTTGTTAAAGGTAATACTCAATATCATGATATTTCAATTATTATTTATGTACCCAACCAGAATGTGCCTCAATTTACAAGATAAACTCTAACAGCCATGAATAACTTTATTTCCTCCAGTTCCATGGTAGTCAGAGATTTTAACACTCCTTTAGCAATGTTGGATAGATCCTCCAAAAAGAAGCTAAGCAAAAAAACTTATAGATTTAAACTTAACTATTTAACATCTGTATTTAACAGAAATCTACAGAACATTTCATCCCAAAAAAACTGAATACACATTCTTCTCATCAGCCCACGGAACATACTCCAAAATAAATCACATCCTAGGTCACAAGGCTAATGTCACCAAATTTTTAAAAATATAAATTGTTTATTGCACCTTCTCAGATCATCATGGAATAAAAGTTGAACTCAATAACAACAGGAATCTGCATACTAAGACAAAAACGTGGAAGCTAAATAACTTTATGCTGATGGATAGGTAGGTCAAAGATGAGATTAAGAAGGAAATCGCCAAATTTTTGGAAAAAAACAACAATGAAGACACGAATTATCAGAACCTCTGAAATACCGCAAAGGCAGTCCTATGAGGGAAATTTTAGCATTGAACAATAGAACAGAAAGAGAAGAACTTAACAACTTAATGGGGCATCTCAAGCAACTTGAGAAAAAAGAACATTCCAACCCCAAATCCAGCAGAAGAAAAGAAATAACCAAAAGTAGAGCTGAATTAAATGAATTTGAAAACAAAACAATTATTTGACAGATCAATAAATCAAAAAGTTGATTTTTTTGAAAAGGTCAGTAAAATAGATAACTTTAGCTAACCTAATCAGCAAAAAAGAGTAAAATCACTAATTTCATCAACAAGAAATGGCAAAGACAAAGTAACAACACCTCACAAATTCAAAAAATCCTTAATGAATATTTCAAAAAACTTTACTCTCAGAAATATGAAAATCTGAGGAAATTGACCAATACTTGGAAGCACACCATCTACCAAGACTTACCCAGAATGAAGTGGAAATGTTGAACAACTCTATAACAAGTTTTGGAATAGCATCAACTACACAAAACCTCCCTAAAAAGAAAAGCCTGGGACCAGATTGGTTCAAGTCAGAATTCTATCAAACCCTTAAAGAAGAACTAGTACCTATATTACCAAACATCTTCCAAAATATAGAAAAAGGAAGGAATACTATAAAACACATTCTATGAAGCAAATATCACCTTGAACCCTAAACGAGGAAAACTCTCAACAAGAAAAGAAAATTATTGACCGATATCACTAAGGAATATTGATGCAAAAATATTCAATAAAATACTAACAAACAGATTCCAACAACACATTAAAATAATTAAACACCATGATCATGTTGAATTAATCCCAGGGTCCCAAATCTGATTCCATACACCTAAATCTATACATGTAATTCTACACATAAACAAACCCAAAAATAAAGACTATATTATTCTCTCAATTGATGCAGAAAACGCTTTTGATAATATCCAGCATCCCTTCATTATCAGAAAACTTAAGAAAATTGGTATAGAAGAAACATTTCTTAACTTGAAAGTGTCAATCTACAGCAAAACCACATATTGAAAGGAGTTAAATTGAAGCAATTTTCATTTAGATCAGGAACCAGGCAAGGTTGCCGATTTTCTCCATTGCTGTTTAACATTGTAATGGAAGTTTAGCTATTGCAATTAGGAAAGAAAAAGCCATCAAGGGTATTCACATAGGGTCAGAAGAGATCAAACTTTCACTCTTCACAGATGATATGGTTATATATCTGGAAAACACCAGGATTCTACTATACAATTTTTAAAGTTGTTCAAAGAATACAGCAATGTCAGGCTACAAAATCAACACCCAACTCTGTTGCCTTGATGTATGCCAACAATAGTGAAGCCGAAAAAATAGACCAGGACTGTATTCCATTCACAGGATGTGAAAAATCTCTATAAAGAGTATGAAACTTTAGGAAAAGAAATAGCTGAATATGTTAACATGTTAATATGTTAAGATATTCTAAATTCTTATAGTCACCCAAAACTTCTCATACAGTGAATTATTGACTCTAATCAGCCATCTCAGATGCAAACTACAATATGCAGAGTACTCACTTCATCACTTCTGTTGGAGTCCTGCAAGCTGAGCTAATATTCCCTTGTCCCAAACAGTCATTTATGAGGGACCAGACATCTCTGAAAAACACCTACCCGTGAACTTAACTGGAGATATTTTAATGAACCAATGCTAAAGCCACGGGTCCTGACTCATTGATCCTCCTCACAGAAGCCAAAATATATCTTCTTTTTATGTAGTCTCCTATTCCATGTGCCTAAACTCTCTCCCTAATTTTGTTCTTGCAAACTGTGCCTAACCAATATTCTTTTTATCCTTATATATTTCATTATTTTTCATTAGAAAAAATCTCACTCTATTCCCTGCTCAAGATTGTTTTGGCTTCAGCCTAGCACATAGCAACATTCAACTCTTTGATTTAAGGGATCCAATTACCTGAGCCTCTGGAGTAGCTGAAACTACATGAAAGTGCCACAAGGCTTAAGTACCTTTTCTATTTCAGTAGGGACGAGGTAAGAGATCAAAAATAAAGGTGTTTTTTGTTTGTTTGTTTTCTCAGCCTTGTATCCAGCACATGATCTCTGGGGTTCTGCTCACCTTGGCCTTCCAGAACATTTAAACATTGTAGTCATTATTCCCAAGAATCTTTGAGCTCTACTTAAAAAGTGACATTGTCCTGGGCTTTGAGGAGTTTCCAATCATCTGGTACTGGTGATTATGTCAGGACTGTTTGGTATATCTGTGGTGGCTGATATCAAAACTATTATTCATACATCTCTTTTTTGCTAATCAGATTTCATTAATCTCATTCTATTTTCCAGTCAAGCTTGTCATGGCCTCAACCTAGCACATAGCAACATCCAACTCTTTGATTTAAGGGATCTTATTGCCTCAGCCTCTGGAGTAGCTGGAACTACAGAACATTTGTGTATTGAATGTGTGGCCTAAAATAACTCTTCTACTTCCTATGTGGCCAAAACACCAACAGATTTCATACTCTTTGCAAGGAGGTCAGGAATATTGTCACTTTTCATATAGGCTGATATTTCCCATGATCATCAGAAATAATTAAAGCTATTGATTACTGAACACATTCCCTTATTAGATGTTGAAAGAGGACCTTCAGTGTGACACCTACCTTCCTAAAAATGCTTATTCTAGACAATAATAGAAACATCATGAAAAGTAAAAATCAGATTTGTGTGACGTACCTATCTGGTCTGAGAAATCACTCTCTGATCCTTGGACTCGGGTTCATGCTCCATAGAATCCCAGGGCAGCACTAATTGTAAACCAAACACTTCCATTCGCTTAGAAATCCATGGATTTAAAAGGAGAGGAAGGGGTGTTGAATCCCATACTCTTGAGTGTAGAGAACATACACCCACTCTTTTGTAATGGTTTGGATCCAACAACATACCTGGTGATCCACTACACATACTTACCAGAAATATTTTTAAGCTTGAAAATGGTAATCTATGGCAACATCCATTGTGATGTCATCCACTGGGATCATGAAGTGACTTCGTCCTTTATTATCCTAGGATCCAGGCTTCTGTTCAATGATACTAAATGGCCATTTCTGCTCACTTCAGCTGGTGTCCCTCAAGTGCTTGAACCAGGACATATTTCAGCTGTACATCCACAGACAGGAAAGTGCTATCTCATCTTTGCCTTATTGATTCTGTTTAAGATTGAGATAACCAGCCCTTTGCTGAGACAACATAAGAAAACAGTTGAGATTTTTGACAGCACTCTGAATCAAGCTGAATCACAGCTGAGAAAAACTGCATGGAGACACTTAAGTAGGACACTTTTTTTTTTTTTTTCATTTTTTAGAGACAGAGCCTCAAGCTGTCATCATGGGTAGAATGCCACAACATAACAGCTCACAGCAACCTACAACTCCCAGTGTCCAGCGATTTTCTTAACTCCAACTCCCAAGTAGCTGGTTCTACTGGTGCCCCCCACAATTCCTGGCTTTTTTTTTATTGCTGTTGTTGCAGTTTTGCCAGGGCTAGGTTTGAACCCACTATCATCGTTATATGTTGCTCACAACTTACACATTGAGCCACAAGCACCTTTCATGGTATGCTATTTCAAGGATCTGTATTGACATATACCTCAAAACATTCATTTGAGACCAGCTTACGAATTTTCTATCCATGGCTACAGCCTCAATTTGGTCATAGTTTCACAGGTGTGAAATATGTATAATTTGTTTGAAACATCAAGGTAATTTTGTTCTTTTTAGATGATGAAAATTTTTGTTGGTTGATGGTTTGTTGTGAGTGGGTGTGTGTATGGGTTTTTGAGATATGGTGTTTCTATGTGGCCCAGTGTAGTCTGTTTTGCTTCAGTGTAGATAATATCAATCTCACATTCCAGGATTCAGGCAATTATCTTGCCCGAGACTCCCATGTCACTAGGACTGAAGATGCTTCTTGCCATTATGGATAATTTTTCATTTTTTAGTAGAGAGAGTGTCTGACTCTGGCTCAGTGTCTGACCCCAGCTCAATCCAAACAAGCATCCCCTTCTTCAAGAACTCCACTCATCTAAGATTGTCAGGGAGCTAGGATTATAAGCCAACAAGGTTGGTCATTACCTCTTTCTTTGTTTACCCTCTCACTACCTTATTTCTCCCTCATTTTAACCATCCTTTCTCCAAATCTAACTCTCTCTACATTACTTTTTTTCCCTTCATCACTTTCATTCTTTTATCTCTGTCTTCTATAACTTTTTTAATTAAGTCTTTTTATACAGATATTTAATACATTTATGACATTTTCAATGTGTTGATTCTTTGTACAAATTGGAGTGCTTCCATCATACTAATCAACACAGATTTCACCTCATTTACCCAATTTTAGCATTAGGACATTTGTGTTCTACACATGATAGATACAACTTGTACTTACAATGTGCTTCATAGGTGTGATCTCCCTATTATTTCCTATTGTCTCTCCCATTCACTCTCCACTCCTCTCTCTTCCCTTCTTTCTTTCATTCTAGGCTAAATTTCTGTTTCATTTTTTTATATGCAACTGTGAGTCATTTTCAACTGGTTTCACAGTAGTACTGCAAGAATATATGTGGTAGGAACATCAATTTTGTACAGAGCTGGAATTGACTGACACTTCCCAGCTTCCATTAAGCACTGGAAGTTGTCAGGCTTCAGATCCCTCCCTGTCCGCTGTCAGCTGGTGGCAGAGTGCAGTGGCCTGGCCAAGGAGACATAGATCCCTTGGTAACACAGGCAGTCACCAATCACTGGAGCACCTGCTTATTGCAGGGAACTAGCTTACATTCCTGGGCGTTACGAGTGACTGTGTGTGAAGAGGTTCAAGGTGGGTAAGGAGGTATCAACCTTACTGCAATTATTCATTTTCTGGGTAGGCCCTTCTGACTTCATAGGGCACCTGCACATTCATACACCTGTCAGCAGATGCCTGTTGTATACTAGCTGTTGAACTTTTGAACTCTACATACTGAAACTGAGGACTGACTATGAAAAATGATTAGGAACACTTGACTTGGAACAATCAACTGAGAACCATCCAAGTGTGTACCAGGGTTGTAGTGCTATGGGAAGGGTTTATTTTTCTTTTCTAGTTGTTGCCTAGGGAGGCAGGGTGTCATAGTTCCTGGTATTTATCCAAGGATGACCGTTCAACCAAGAATTACTGATTCATAGGTTTAGACAGAGAACAGATAAAAACAATAAAGAACCAATTAGCTCCACAACACCTAGCAGGTCCCCAGTGTCTTATCTGCTCATCTAACCGAATGGTAAAAAAAAAAAAAAAAAAAAATCATCAAGCGGAATCAATGGAATAAACTCTGTCAACATGAATCATGAGAGTATATTATTTCCCCAAGGAACAACAAGATGCACACAACAGAATATTCCATTAATTAACAAATGGCTGAGATGTCACAAATCAAATTCAGAATTTAAATAGCAAATCAGATGAACAGAATGGAGTCAAAGCTGGAAATAGAAATTCAAGGAACTTTTCAAAAGTTGTTTCAAGGAGTCCATGAATTCAGAGACAAAGTCTTTGAAGACCATTAAAGACACATTGAGAAAAGAACTTGCAGTCCTCAGAGATCTGAGAAATAGAGTAGAATCCTTCAGTAACAGAATGGAGCAGGAACAAGAAATATTCTCTGAAATTTAAGATAAAACTTTTGAATGCTCCCAAATGCTAAAAAAATAAATAAATAAATAAATAAAATAAATATAAGTGGAAAGCAAACAGATCATTTTCTTAGAGACCTCTGAGACAATTAGAAGAAACCTTACATTTGAATTATGGATATTCCTGATGCAAATAAGGTTGCTTTGAAAGGCGCAAAGGCTCTACTTCAAGAATAATTGATTAGAACTTCATAAACATGGGAAGAGATTTAGAAATCCAGATAGCAGACAGTTTCAGAACACCAGCATGACTCAAGACAAATAAAGCATCTCCCAGAAACATTATAATTAACCTCCACAAGATAATATGAAGGGGAAATTTTCCATCTATCAATTCCTGGCCAAAATATAATATAAACCACTACATAAAGGACCCACATAGATGCCTTCTGATTCGGAACTTTCCTTCTTCAAGAAGCTCTGTTTTTGTTGTTGTTGTTCTTGTTGTTGTTTTGTTTTGTTTTGTTTGTTTGTTTTACAATAGAACTCCATTCAAATAAAATTCTAACAAAAAATAAAATATGAAGGAGAAAATTCTGCAAGCAGTCAGAATTAAAAAAAAAAAACATAATCTTCAAGGTAAACAATAGTAGAATGACTGCAGATATCTGCTGTAAATTTTCAAGCTAGAAAAGGGTGTCATAGACCTTCAACCTCCTAAAACAAAATAACTTTCAACCAGGATCCTGTATCACTAAAAAAATTTTGATCAAATTCCAAATTCTACAGTGGTGAAAGTATTAACAATGTCCAGTGGACATATTCAGATCTAATCAAAACCCAAAATACTACTAGACTTGTCAATATTCTCAACTAATATGAATGGCTTAAAGAGTCCTCTGACGAGGCAGAGGTTGCCTGACTGGATATAAAACTAAGGACAGTTATCTAGTGCATACAATAATCTCATATTTTTTTTTATTAAATCATAATTGTATACATTGATACGATCATGGGGCATCATACACTCACTAAAACTCAGGTTAAAAGTGCGGTCATCTATAATTCATGGAAAATGCAATCAGAAAATAGCAGGCATTGCAATTTTATTCATAGATACAATGGGCTTTAAACCAACAAATGTAAGAAAAGATAAAGGTGGGCACTCCATCTTTGTAAAGGGTAACACTTAATGTGATGAGATTTCAAGTAATACCATTATGCTCCCAATAAGAATGTGCCTCAATTTATGAGAGAGACTCTAACAGAAATGATCAACTTGATTTCGTTCAGTACCATAACATTTGGAGAATTCAATACCTCTTTGGCAGAGTTGGATATATTTCCCAATAAGAAACTAAGCAAAGGGCAGAGGCTGTAGCTCAACGGTTATGATGACAACCCCATATACTGAGGGTGGCAGGTTGAAAAATAGCCCTAGAAAAATTGAAAGAACAATAAAAAGAATAACGTGATGTTGTGGCAGGCATTTGTCGTCCCAGCTACATGGGAGGTTGAGGCCAGAGAATCACCTAAACCCAGGAGTTAAAGATTGATGCAAGCTGTGTGATTCCATGGCACTCGACCAAGGGTGAGAAAATAAGACTCTGTCTCTACAAAAATAAATAAATAAATAAATATAAATAAACTAACCAAAGAAATAGGTACAGAAGTGATATTTTTTTAAACTGATAATGGCCATCCACAGCAAACCCATTGCCAACATCATATACAATGAAATTAAACTGAAATTAATTCCACTCAGATCAGGAACAAGACAAGAATGACCACTGTCACCACTGCTTTTTAAAATTCTAATGGAAGTCTTAGACATCACAATCAGGCAAAAAAAAAGTAATCAAGGGTATACATCTAGGGTCAGAAAATATCAAACTTGCACTCTTTGCAGATCATATGATTGTATATCTGGAACACCCCATGGATTCAACTAAAAACTCCTAGAAGATATCAAGGAATACAGCAGCATCTCAGTTTGCAAAATCAATACTTACAAATCTGTAGCCTTATATACACCATATATATATATATATATATATATACAATAGTCTTATATAGCCTTATATATACAATAGTCCAGCTGAAAAATAGTCAAGGACTCTATCTTTTCATAGTAGTGCCAAAGATGAAATATTTGAAAGTTTACCTGACAGAGGATGTGAAAGATATTCAAAAACATATCTATGAAACTCTAACAAAAGAAATAGCTGAAGAAATTAATAACTGAAAAAACATACCATGCTGATGGCTGGGATAAATCAACATTGTTAAAATGTCTGTACTACCCAAAGCAATATACAATTTTAATGCAGTCCCTATTAAAACCACACTGTCCTACTTCAAAGACCTGAAAAAATCATACTTTATTTTATATGGAATCAGAAAAGCACATGAATAGTCAGGACATTACTCAGAAATTAAAAACAATTCAAAAGGAATCATGCCACTAGATATCAGACTATCCTATAAATTGATAGTGATCAAATCAGCATTGTACTGGTACAAAAACAGAGAGGGAGATGTGTGGAACAGAATAGAAAACCAAGAGATGAACCCAGCTACTTACCATCTTGGATCTTCAATAAGACAATTAAAAACCTTCAGTGGCAAAAGGAGTCCTTATTAAACAAATGCTGCTGAGTGAACTGGGCTGGTGACGTGTAGAAGACTGAAACTGGATATATAGTATTATTACTAACTAAAATAGACACTCACTGAATTCAATATTTAATATTTTTATTAAATCATAGCTGTGTACATTAATGCAATGATGGGATACCATACACTGATTTTATAGACCATTTGACACATTTTCATCATACTGGTTAGCATAGCCTTCCTGGCATTTTCTTAGTTATTAAGTTAAGACATTTATATTCTACATTTACTAATTTTCGCATGTACCCCCATAAGATGCACCGTAAATGTAATCCCACAAATGACCCACCCTACGCCCCTCTTGTCCTCCTCCCCTCCCCCTCCTTCTTCCCGATAGTCTTAGGTTATAACTGGGTTATAGCTTTCATATGAAAACCATAAATTATTTTCATAGTAGGGCTGAATGCATTGGATACTTTTTCTTCCATTCTTGAGATACTTTATTAAGAGAATATGTTCCAGCTCCACCCAGGTAAACATGAAAGAAGTAACGTCTCCATCTTTCTTTAAGGCTGCATAATATTCCATGGTGTACCTGTACTACAATTTATTAATTCATTCGTTGATCTATTGGCACTGAAACTGTAACAATACTAGAAGAATGTGCAGGGAAAACACTTGAAGAAATTGTCTTGGGTGAATATTTTTTGAGAAGAACCCCCTGGTCAATTGAAGCAACACCAAAAATACATTACTGGGATTTGATAAAGGTAAAAAGATTCTACACAGCTAAGAACAAAGTAAGTAAACAAGCAGACAGTCCTCAGAATGGGAGAAGATATTTGCAGGTCATGTCTCTGACAAAGATATAGTAACCAGAATCCACAGAAAACACAAACATATTAGTAAGAAAAGAATAAGTGATCACATCTCAGTGTTGGCAAGGGACTTGAAGAGTAGCTTCTCTGAATAAGAGAGGTGCATGGCCTATGGACAATTGGAAAAAATGCTCTTCATCCTTAATCATCAGAGAAATGCAGAACAAAAACACTTTGTGATGTCATTTAACTCCAGTAAAATTAATCCACATCACAAATCCCCAGACCATACATGTGGAAAAAAGGGAACACCTCTGCACTACTGGTGGGAGTGCAAACTAAAAAAAAAAAAAAATATATATATATATATATATATATATATATTATATTTATATGATGATCTCCAATAATCTTAAATATATATGTATATAAGATCAGTATATATCTACTGATCTAATAATAGACCTGTCATTTGATTCTTCAATTCTTCTAGAAGGTATACAGCCAGAGGACAAAAACTTACATTATAACAAATATATTTGCACCAGAATGTTTATTGGAGCATAGTTCAAAATTGCTAAATCATGGAAAAAGCCAAAGTGCCAATCGATGCATGAATGGATTAATAATTGTATATAATTATTTAGAGCACAGACTATTATGCAGCTTTATAAAGATGGCGAGTTTACCACTTTCATGATTACATGCATGGAGCTGGAATATGTTCTCTGGAGTAGGTGGAACAAAACGCAAGGGCCACAATGCTTCACTGCCTTTTATATTACAATAGAAACTGGGTGTGAGACTGAGGCTGAGGTTGTCTTTTTTTTTAATTCTTTATTCTATTTACTTTTTTCCCTTTTTTAAAACGTCATTTATACATGGATCCTAAATATATTTATGACATTATGGGATTCAGTGTGTTGATTATTTTAACAAATTGGGGTACTTACATCCTACTAAGCCACATAACTTTCACCTAATTTACCCAATTACAGCATTAAGACATTTAGGTCTACATCTGATAGATACTACTTGTACTTGCAATATACTGCATAGGTGTTGCTCAGCCTTGTCTCCAAAACATGAGGTCAGGGAATCAGCCCACCTTAAATTCCCAGAGGATCCAAATATTGTAGACAGGTGTAGCAAAAATTATTGAACTCTAATTATAAAATGATCTTATTAGGGGCTATAAGTTGAGTTATTTTACCTTTCTTTGTTTCCCTCCATCCTTCCTTTTGGCCCTCCCTTAATTTATTTTTCCATCTTTTAATGCTCTCTCTCATTCGATTGTTCTCTCTATTCCTTTCTTTCCTTCATTCCCTTCTTTCTTCTCTCACTCTGCTATACATCTTAAGGGAAATATCTCTAGTAATGAACAAACATAACACCCAAGTGATCTCTGAATATGTAATCTTGAACTCTATACATGAAAAGGTTGAATTGTGTAGTATGTTAATTATATCTGAATTGAGTTGTTATGTTTTATTCTATGATTTGTTATTTATAGAGAAAATAGAGAAAAACTTCAGCAAAACATAAGCATGGATGAGCACCATAGCTGATACCTTTAATCACAGCAATTTCAGAGGCCAAGGCAGAAAGATCACTGGAAGCAAAGGTGTTTCAAACCAGATTGAGAAACATAGTAAGACCTCATATGTTCAATAAATAAGGGAAACATTTCTTCATCACTTGTAAAATGGGCCTGTACTCTCAGCTGCTGAAAAGCACAAACTTAACAGGATCTCTTAAAGATAAAAGCATTCATTTCCTTGAGCTATGAAGGTAGCAATGTATTTTACTTTGTCAAAGGTTGAAACACAGAATCCAATTTATAGGATATATACTGGATGGATGCAAGAAAAGTCTGGTTACATAAAAAATATTTTATACGTGTATACCATTTAGGATTTATTACAAGGATTTCCAGTCTCGCTATATGTGGGATAATCAACTAACAAAACACTCTACATTATTAGAACCAGTAAGAAAAAAAAAACCAACCTGTCACCTCAAGAGACACAGAAAGGTCTTTTCACAGAGGCAGCATATCTTCTTTATAAAATTTTTAAAAATCTTAGATAAGAACAAAACATCTTCTGGACCACTAAAGGTATTTACAGATGATTGGATACATATAACGTGCTATTTTCACCCAATGGAATCATCAGTCAAAAGGAATAATGTTCACATTTATGTTACAATAAAATAAAACTTAAGAGTGGCGCCTGTGGCTCAGTCAATAGGGCGCCGGCCCCATATACCGAGGGTGGTGGGTTCAAACCCGGCCCCGGCCAAACTGCAACCAAAAAAAATAGCCAGGCATTGTGGCAGCTGCCTGTAGTCCCAGCTACTCGGGAGGCTGAGGCAAGAGAATCGCCTAAGCCCAGGAGTTGGAGGTTGCTGTGAGCTGTGTGAAGCCATGGCACTCTACTGAGGGACATAAAGTTAAACTCTGTCTCTACAAAAAAAAAAAAAAATAAATAAATAAAAATAAAACTTAAAATCACTGTGATAAGAGAACAAGGCCACTTACAAAGGACCACACTAGTCATGACTGAACTCAGAAGAAAACATCAGGAGAAGGCCAATTGTCTGTTGGGAGCAAGGAGCAGTTGGAGGATGGTGGTAGGGAAGTTGAAAATGACTGCTAGTGGGTATTGATGTTATTTGTGGGGGGGGGGAGAGAAGACAAAGTTATAAAATAAGATTGTGATGATTTACAATTGTGTAAATATACTAAGAAATAAAGAATTTTACATTTACAAAGGGCGAACTACCTATTTCAATAAAGCTATTTGACTATGTTTTCCAAAACTTGTGGTGCTCAAAACTCTCACAATACAAGAAATACCGAGGTTGTGAGAGTACTTGAGAGAAAGTCAGCCCTATCTCTCTGCTCACACATAGGTTACCATGAATTGTCATGGAAGGCACATTTTTCATCCTACCATAGTTGCAAGTTTAATTTTCCTTTACACATAGTCTGAATCCTTTCCCCTTGGTGGAGTGACTTGACCTCATCCTAGCTTACCTCAATTTCAAACTTCTGGGCTTAACATTTTCTATTTCTTCAGCCTCCTTCTTATCTGAGCATCCAGGGGATCCCACACAGTGCCCATTATTTGGAACACCCACTTCTGCTTCCCAAAGTTTTAGGATTATAGATGTGAGAAACCACTTCAATATTTGAATTTGGAATGCTTTTCCAAACTGTGTTTGGTGGCCATTGGTGGTAATTCATGGTTCTCTACTTAGCAGTTTTGAAGGCCCTGTCACTTGGATTGAATGATTTTCTGAATTGGAGACAAGTCTGAGCACTAGTGAAATCCCCATCTCTGAAGAATAAAAAATGACTGGATGTTATGCAGACATCTAGAGTCCAGCTGAGGGAATAGGTTCACTTGTTGACAACACCTGAAGATTGCTGTGAGCTATTTTACCATGATACTCTAATGAGGGCAACAAAATGAGAATCTATTGTTAATGGAGAAAATCATTGATATGAAACTGACCCTTTACATTCCACTCAAATGGTCTATGAACCAAGTTTATGGTGCCCCATGATCATACTAATGTACTAATGTTAGTACACAGCTATGTACACAGCACAGTACACAGCTATGCTTTAATAAAAAATAAATAAATAAAATAAATTTTACCATTCAAAAAAAAAAAAAGAAACAGACCCTTAATTTTTACTCTTGACCACAGTTCTACTGTTGAAAATTTTCCCCTAGATTAGACATCAACAAGAGAAATGTTTCTCTATTGAAAAATTGTTTTCCTACAACCCTGTTAATGAAACATTTGGATTTTTATGTAACTCTGACTTTTCGATACCTTAGATTATTGAAGTGACTGGAAACTTCCTACATAGTGATTTTTTTCTTTTTCTTTGTAGAGACAAAGTCTCATGTTATTGCCTTCAGTAGAATGTTGTGGCCTCAAACAACTCACAGAAACCTTTAACTCCTGTACTTAGGCATTTCTCTTTCCTCAGCCTTCTGAGAGTTGGGACTACATTCACCAGACACAATGCCCGGCTATTCTTGGTTGTAGTTTGGCCTTGTCTGGGTTTGAACCCGTTACCCTTGGTATAGGGGTCCAGTGTCTTACACACTGAGCCACAAGTGCCACCACGTCACACAGTGAATTCTTGATTCAAATAAGACTTTTCACATGCACAGTAAAATAATCCACAATATACCCTCCAACTCTTCTGCTGCACTCCTTCAATCCAGGCCAATGTTATCTTGCCCAAATCAATCAGTGCCTGGGAACAGATATCTCTGGACAACCCCTACACATCAGACCAAGTTAAAATATCCTAACAAACCAATCCCAAATTTCTTTGTCCTGAATCATTTTTCCCTCATGGGGACAAAAATGAATCTCCTCCTTTATTTAGTCCTATATTCTATCTCATTCCATCTATGACCACTCCTTGTACTTTGGCTCTTGGAAACTGTCCCTAGCCAATTTTCTTTCTTTTTTTATTCTTCATCAAACAGAAACTCATTCTGTTGCCCAGGCTAGAATGTCATGGCATCAGCCTAGCACACAACAACATCCAACTCTTTGGCTGAAGATATTCTCCTGTCTCAGCCTCTGGAGTATCTGGAAATAAAGGCAAGGGCCGTAACCTTTGACAACTTCTTGTATTTTAATACCAACTGGGTGTGTGATACGGTAGAATGAATCTTGCTGTTGCTCAGCTTTATCACCAACACATGAGCTCAAGGGAAAAGCCCACCTAGGCCTCCCAGCAGACCAAAATATTGTAGTCATTCTTGGCAAATGTCCTTGAGCTCTACTTTAAAAAAGGACCTTATGGAAGGCTTAAATGACTCTACAATCCTCAGCCCAAGTGACACATATGGATTATATCAGGACTGTGTTGCAAATTCTTGTTATGCATATAACACCATACCATGTACAAATCTCTTTTTTGTTCATCAGGTTTCATTAGTCATTGTGTATTGAACATGTGGCCTAAAATATCTCTTCTAATTCCTATGTGGTGAAGAAGTCATAAGTTTGGGTACACCTGGCATGGAGTTCAGAAATGAGGAACTTTCCAGACGAACTTTTATTTCCCATGATCATCATAAATAACAGAAGTTATAAAGTACACTACTGGATACATTAACAAATCAGATTTCAAGAGGAGAACTTCAGTGAGACACCCACCATCCCTAACAAGCATATTATAGAGAAATGATTTAAAAATCACGAAAAGCAGAACTGAGAATTCTGTGATGTACCTGTTAGGTCTATGAAATCACTGTCTGATCTTTGGCTCTGGTTCTTTGTCTCTAATTTTTCAGGGCAACACTATATATAAACCACACTCTTCTATTTGCTTACAAAGTAAAGAAATTGTTTTTTAATCCTTTGAAAAAAGATACAAAGGAACTTTGGGAATCAGAAATTGAGTGTAGAGAAAAGAACCCCACTTTTTGTAACAGTTTGAGGCCAATAACAAACCCAGAGAGCCACTACACATCTTAGCAGAAATAAGTTTAAAGATAGTAACCCAGGGCAACACCAATTGTGATGCCATTTAAGGTGACCATGGAGTGACTTCATCCTGTATTGTGCTGGGATCCAGGTTTCTGGTCCATGATACTAAGTTTCCTTTTCTGCTCACCTCAGCTTTAGTCCATTAAGATTTTGTAACCAGGACACTTCTTACCTTTCCATCCAGAGAATTGATCTTACATGTTTGCCTTATTGATTCTATGGACGCTGGAGATTCCTGGCACAAGGTTGACATGACAGTTGAGTTGTTGTACAGTAGTTTGACTCAAGCTGCATCATAACTGACAAAACTGCTTGGAGTCACTTAAGTAGTAAAAGATTCTTATTTTCCTTCAATCAGAGTTTCACTTTGTCACCCTTGGTAGACTGCCTTGGCATTCTAGCTCACAGGAACATCCAACTAGCATGTTTAGGTGATTATTTGGCCTCAGCCTCTTCAGTAGTTGGAACTACAAGTGCCTGCCTCAACACCTGGCAAATTTTGTAAGCAGGTTGTCCAGGGCAGTGCTATGACCACCCTTGTTATATGGGGTCGAATGACCTAGCCACTAAGCCACTGGCACAGCCCATGGGAAACTATTTCCAAGACCTGTTTGACACCTACCCCAAAGTATCCATTTGAGATAAGCTTACAAATTTACTATGCCTGGTTACAGCTTCAATTTGATCATAGATTCACAGATCTTAAACATGTCTATCTTGCTTGAATCATCTGTATAATTCTGGTCTTTTTACATGATGACAATCTTTGTTGGTTAGTTTGTGGGTTCATCTGTGCATGTGTGTGTGTGTGTGTGTGTTTATGAGTATTTTTGAGACATGGCTTTGGTATGTGGCCCAGGCTGTTTTTTTTGTGGCCTCAGCCTAGATTATGGCAACCTTTAACTCCAGGAGTCAGGCAATCCTTCTCTTTGAGACTCCCATGTAACTAGGACTACAGGTGCCAGACTCATAGCCTTGATGATTTTTCACTTTTTAAAAGAGACAGGGTCTGAATATTACTCAGTCCTTTCTCACCACCTCCACTTTCAAGAGCTCCACTCAGCTCAGCATACTGGAAGTCTGAGATTATTGGTGAGAACCATTAAGTTTGGTCATTTTATTTTTCTTTGTATTCATTATTCCCTCCTTCCCTTCACCACTCCCTCAGTTTATCCCTTCTTACTCCAATATTCTCTTTCTCTTCTGCTTGCTATCTCCATACTTGTCTTTCCTTCATTCCATTCTTTTCTCTCTCTCCTCTACACCTTAAGAGAAATATCTCTAGTGACAAACAAACCATACTAGTGAACCTTGAATATTGTCATCTTTACTCAATTCTTAAAATGGGTGAATGTTGGAGTGTGTAAATTATATCTGAATGTAGTTGTTATTTTATAATCTATGGGCTGTTATCTATGAGGATTATTGAGAAAAATCTTCACAAAAAAAGATAAACATGAATAAGAGCTCACAAGTATAATCTCAGAAATTTCAGAGGCAGAGACAGAAAGATGACTGGAAGCTAAGGAGTTCCATACCAGAATGAACAACATAGTTAGACCATACTTGTCCAAGAAATAAGTGCAAATCTACCTCAGCAGTGGTGGCATGGGTCTGTACTCTCAGATGACAAGAAGAATAAACTCAGGAGGATCACTTCAGCTTAGCAGCTTCCATTTCCTTGATCTGTGGTAGTATCAATATATTTTTCCGGGGCACAGAGGGAAGTGCAATATCCAATTCTTAAGAGAGATATGGTATAGATGCAGGAAAATTCTGGTATCATACAAAATCTTGTACACACATATACCAAATGGTATTTATTACCAGGATTGCTAGTCCAGCTCAATATGGGAAAATCAACTAATAGAACAAACCCAAATTAATAGAATAAATAATGAAAACCACATGGCCACTTCAAGAGGCAGAGATTAGGCTTTTGACAGAGACAACATATCTTGTAGATAAAAAACTTTTCCTTTTCTTTCTTTTTTTTATTATTTATTTATTTATTTATTTGTTTATTTATTTATTTATTATTAAATCATAGCTGTGTACATTGATATAATCATGGGGCATCATTCACTAGCTTCACAGACTGTTTACCAAGTTTCACATATACCCTTGTAAGATGCACCACTGGTGTAATCCCACCAATCCCCTTCCCTCTACCCTGTTACTCAGTGACTAGGGAGCTGGCCCCATATACTAAAGACATTGGGTGCAAACCTGGTCTCACTCCATCTGCAGCAGTAGCAGCAGCAGCAACAACAACAACGACTATATATATACATTAATATAAGATATATATGTATACATATACATATGTATATATGTATTTATATATAAGATATATGTGTATATATGTAAGATATATATGTATATATATCATATATATATGTGTGTGTGTGTGTGTGTGTGTGTGTGTATCTCAGATAAAAAGGTAACGTCTTCAGTACTACTAATGGAAATAAGAGATGAGTAGATATATAATGAGGTATATTTACATGATGGAACATTTTTCAACAATCAAAAGGAACGAAGTATACATTTATGTGACAATAGGATATCATTATGATAAGGAAACAAGCCCAATTACAAAAGACCACACTGAGCATGAGTAATCTAAGAAGAAAACATCAAGACAAGATTAATTGCCTGCTAGGTGTAGGAAGCAGGTGGTGGTGCGGGCGGCGCCTGTGGCTCAGTGAGTAGGGCGCCGGCCCCATATGCCGAGGGTGGCGGGTTCAAACCCAGCCCCGGCCAAACTGCAACAGAAAAATGGCCGGGCGTTGCGGCGGGCGCCTGTAGTCCCAGCTGCTCGGGAGGCTGAGGCAAGAGAATCACATAAGCCCAAGAGTTAGAGGTTGCTGTGAGCTGTGATGCCATAGCACTCTACCTGAGGGCGGTACAGTGAGACTCTGTCTCTACAAAAAAAAAAAAAAAAAAAAAATGAAGCAGGTGGTGGAGGCTGGTGGGGAAGTGAATGTGACTGATAGTAGGTTTTGACATTATTTTTGTGGGGAGATACGACAAACTTCATAATTAGATTGTGATAATAGATGTACAATTGTGTGTCCTTAATAAGAAACACAGAATTTTATACTTTCAAAGGAGGAACTACTTATTTCAACAAAGTCACTTGAAGATGTTTTCCAAAACTAGGTGCTCAAAAGTCTCACAGGTCATTGGAAATTTTTCACAGTGTATTCTTTTTTCTTTCTTTCTATTTTTTTCTTTCTTTTTTTTTTTTTTTTTTTAGAGACAGAGTCTCACTTCATTTCCAATAGTGGTCTGGTGACGCACAGCTCACAGCAAACTCCAACACATGTGCTTAGGCTATTCTCTTCCCTCAGCCTCCATGCAGCTGGGAGTAGAGGTTCCAGCCATTTATGCAACTTTTTTTTTTTTCTCAGTATTGCAGTGGCCGGATTTGAGTCCACCGTCCTCAGTATATGGTGCTGAGACACTAAGGCCCAGGTGCTGCCACATCTTACAGGAAATTTTTGATTCAAACAATTATTTTAATATGTACAGTGTAAAATATAGAGTATACCCTCCATCTCTTCTATTGAGCTTCTTCAATCTGGACCAATATTTCCTTCTCCCAAACAGTCGAGCTCAGGGACCAGACATCTCTGGAGAACCTGTACCCTGACAATATCCTAATGAACCAAGTTCAAACATGCTTGCCCTGACATAACCCCTCCCTTGGTGACCACAATAAATTTCCTCTTTTATGTAGTCCAATTTTTCATCTGCCTATTGATCTCTCATCCTAATTCAGCTCTTGGAAACTGTGCCTAGCAAATTTTCTTTGTTTTACTTTGTTTTTCTTTCTTTTATTATTTTTCATGACACAGACTCTCATTCTTTTGTCCAGGAAGGTTTGTCATGGCATCAGCCTAGCATACAATAACATTCAGTCCTTGGGTTGAAGGAATCCTCCTCCTTTTGCCTCTGGAGTAGATGGATCTAAAGGCAAGGGAACAAATCCTTGAAAACATTTTCTATATAAGTACAAAGTGGGTGTGTCATCAGGTTTGAGGGTAACTTGCTGATGCTCAGCCTTTTCTCCATACCCTGAGCAAAGAGGTTCAGCACATCTTTGCCTCCCAGAGCAACCCAAAATTTTACTCATGCATTTCTAAAGTTGATTAACTGTGCTTCAGACAAGACCTTATCAGTGCATTTGAGGACTGTTTACTCCTGATACCCTGGTGACACATGGGGATTATGTCAGGAAAATTTTGCCTATCCAGGGTAGCAGATATCATTACAATTTTGTGCACATCTCTTTTTTGCTTATCAGGTTTCATTAGTGATTGTGTATTGACTATGTGGACCAATATAACTCTTCTACTTCCTGTGTGGCCAAGAAGACAAAAGTTTGGACAAACCTTGCCTGGAAGTCAGGAATGTTTGAACTTTCGAAATAGGCTGATATTTCCCTTGATCATCGTAAACAACTTCTGATATGGAGTATACTACTGGACACATTACCTAGTAGATTTCAATAGAGGAGTTTGACTTAGACACCTACTGCCAAGAACAAGCCTATTCTAGAGAAAGAATTAAAATCTGACAAAAATTAGAACTGGGAATTCTGTGATGTATCTGTAAGGTCCGAGAAATCACTGTCTGAACTTTGGACTTGGGTTCATGCTCTACAACATCCCAGGGCAGCACTAGTTTTAAACCACAACTTTCCTTTTGCTTACAAATCCATGAATTTAAATGGAAGGGATGAGTTGTTGAATCCCTTGGGCATGGACATAGAGAAAATTTAGGAATGAGTAATTGAATACACAGAAAAGAACCCCACTCTTTTATAACAGTTTGTACCAAAAAACATATCTAGAGAGCCACTACACATATTTAGCAGGAATAAGTTTAAGCTTGAAAATGGTAACTCATGGCAACACCCATTGTGATGTCATTGATGGTGATCATGTAGTCCCGTAATACTTTCATGTCCTGAGATCCAGGCTTCTGTTAAAGATATTAGTGGCCTTTACTGCCCACGTCAGTTTTTGTCCCTCAAAGGTTTGAACCAGGACATTCCTTAGACCTCCCGCCGCAGAAAGAGAAGTGATCTCCCTTTTGTGCCTTATTGATTCTATTCACGGTTGAGATTCCCAGCACTAAGCTGAGACAACATGAGAAAGTTGAGATTTTGGACAGCACTGTGAATCAAGCTGCATCACAGCTGATAGAACTTTGTAGAGTCAATTAATTCAGACACTATATTTCTTTTCTCAATTTTGAGCTAGAGCCTAAAGCTGTAACACTGGGTAGCTCAAAACAACATACAACTCCTCATTTCAAGCAATTCTTATTCCTCCACCTCCCAAGTAGCTGGAACTACTGGTACCCACCACAGTTCCAGTCTTTTCTTTTTATTGCAGTGTGGCAAAGGGCCTCAAACCAACCACCCTCATTATATGGGGCCTGCACCTACCCACTTAGCTACAGTAACCAACCATTGGATACTATACCAAAGACTTGTATTGACACCTACCCCAAAACATTCATTTGAGAGACACTTACAAATTTATTATGCCTTTCTACAACCTCAATTTGGTCATAGTTTCACAGATTTTAAACTTGTGAACCTTGAACCATGAAGGTAATTCTAGTCTTTTTAGATGATGAAAATGTTTGTTGGTTGGTTTGTTGATTTGATTTCCATGGGTGCATGTATGAATATTTTTGATATATGGTTTCCTTATGTGGCTCAGACTAGTCTGTTGTATCCTCTGCCTAGATAATAATGACCTCAAACTCCAGGATTCAGGGAATCTTCCTGCCTGAGACTCCCCTGAGGCAAGGACTGCAGATGCTTGTTGAAATATCTAGATAATATTTCACTTTTCGGTATAGAAAGTGTCTGACTCTTGCGCAGTCCATTCTCAGCACCCCCGTGTTCAAGAACTGCACTCATGTCAGACTGCCAGAGGGCTATTATGCTAAGTGTGAGCCACAAAGTTTCGTTATTTTATACTTCTGTGTTTACCTCCCTCCCATGTTCACCCCTCCCTCACTTTATCCTTTCTTCCTCCCAATTTTTCTCTCTCATTCGCTTGCTCTCTCCATACTTTTCTTTCCTTTATCACTTTCTTTTCTCTATCTATCTCTTCTACAACTTAAGGAAAACTTCTGTAGTAACAAACAAGGAAACTACATAAGTGACTCCTGAATATATAGTTTTTAACTACATATTTGGAATGGACAAAATGTGTGGTGTGTGAATTATATCTGAATAAAATGGTTATTTGTTAATGTATATGCTGTAATCTATGAGGAAAATACAGATAAACCTTAATTAAAACATATGCAAAGATCAGCTCCATAGTTCACACCTATGATCCCAGCTATTTTCATAGGCCCAGCCACAAAGGACACTAGAAGCCAAGGAGTTTCAGACCAGACTGAGGAACATAGTGAGACCCAAGTTTTCTAGGAAATCAGTGCAAAGTTTCCCTAGCAGTGTTGTCATGGGCTCGTACTGTCTGCTACTGAGAAGGATAAAGTCTGGTGGAACACTTCATATCAGCAGCTTGCATTACCTTGAGGTATAATGATACCAATGTTTTATTATTATTTATTTATTTATTTAGCAGAGATAGAGTCTCACTTTATAATGTAACTCACAGAAACCTACAATGTCTGGGATTAGTTGATTCTCCTGCTTCAGACACTCATGTAACTGAGACTACATGCATCTGCCAGAACATTTGGGTACATTTTTATCGCAGTTTGGCTGGGGCCAGTATTGAACCTGCCAACTTCATTATGTGTGGCTGGTTCTCTATCCACTGAGCCATAGGCCCCACCCAACCAATGTATTTTTCTGGGGCACAGGAGGAAACAATGTCAAATCTATAAGAGATATACTGTCTAGGTGAAGGAAAAGTCTGATAGCATAGGAAATATTTTATACATATATCCATAAAGGCATTTATTAACAGACTTGCTAGTCTATCTCAATATGGGTAAATCAACTAATACAAGACACTATATTAATAGAATCAAACCACATGGTGACTTTATCAGACACAGAAAAGGGTTTTTACACAGGCAACATATCTTATTGACAAAATATTTTCAAAATGTTAGATGAGAAAGGCATGGAAAACTAATGTGATTTACACAATTGTACATGTATACCATGCCATATTCACACAATGAAATATATTTCAACAATCAAAAGGAATGATGTACACATTTATGTTACAATAAGAATGAAGTTTAAAATCCTTATAGTAAGTCAAATCAAGGGCAGTAGGCAAGATGGTGCCTAGAGATAGCTTACCACAGAGGCTCCCATTCAGAAGAAGAGCCAAAGGACAGAAGGCAAAAGAGAATGTTAATCACACATTGACCCTGCTGAGGCAAGCTGCAACCTCAAGCAAACAAAAAATATGTACAAAATCTACTGCCAAGTGGATGGGAGACCTCAACCCTAAGAGAACAATTAATCGTATACTTTCTACAAAGAAGCAAGCAGAGTTCAGATCTCTTCTATATTTTCCACGAGACAGAAACTTCTAAAAACCAGAACTCATTCTGCAGCAGAGAGGACACAGGCATGTACCATTATATTTTCTCGAGGGCATAAAACAACAAAGATTCTAAAACAATTCTAAGCTACCAGAAATACCTTCCACTGTCACCCGAAGGTCAAAAAGCTTGTCCCCCATGAGATTCAGGCACTTGGGCATTTTTCTTTTATGACACATGTGTACGGGGCTTCGTCAGTTTAATGTCTTTGCTCATTTTGTGGCATAGGTGTGAAGCGGGGACTGTGGAGAAAGGGACCCATACAGGAGAAGCAGAAGCAGTTCTTGGAGGCACCATGAAAGCAACAGCAGTTGAAAGAGCAAAAAGGTTATTTTATGGAGACAATCCCCCCTTTCTTAGCCACCAGAGAGAGCTGGCCCTCTACTCCAGTGGCTGCCTCTGGCACAACTGATCAGTGCTGGAAAAGTAGGCTTCTTGAGCAAAGAGTATGCCTGAGGTGGTACTGGATTGGGTGGGGAATTGTGAGAACATAAAATAGAATCAGAGTGCTTAGAGGTGTCGTGCTCCCAGGGCAGAAGTGAGTCAGAATTGCCACTCCTCCAGCTACCAGAGGAGCATAGGGGGACAAAACCAGGTGTGTCAGCAGCATCAGACACAGTAGGGACAGAAACTGAGAGCCATTTGTGAACTCTAACTGCACTAACTCAAATTCAGAGTGCGGCACTGCAGGAGATGCCAACACCATGACAACTGGTGCAGTGGTAGGGGCACAGGGTGGGGCTGAGTTGCAGTTTCTGTGAACTCAAACAGTGCCTAGACTACAGTGAAATACCACTTGGACAGAAACACAAATTCTGCAGCTGTTTAAGTGGCAGCAACATCAAACTACTGTGAGGCTAGAACTGAGTGACACTCCCCAACTTCCATTAAACAACTGAGCACATCAGGCTTGAACTCTCGCTGCCAGCTGGTGGTAGAGTGTGGTGAGATGGCTGAGAAGACAGGTCTCCCTGTGACTCAGGCAACAGCAAACACCTTGAGAATCTTCTCGTTGGAGGTAACTAGGCCATAGTCCTGAGGCATTACCAGTGGCTGGGTGTGACAGGGGTGCAACTTAAGGAAGGAGGCATCATCAATCCTGGAATCATTTACTTGCTGGGTGGGCCCTTCTGAATCCATGGAGCACTGGAACAATTTGTGCCCCTATCAGCAAAGTCCTGCTATCTGTTTCCTGTTGATCTTTTGAAATTTCCAACCTGAGACTGTGGGCTGACAGTCACAATTGATTTGGAACTCTAGACCAATCAACTGAGAACTATCCAAAGTTCTACCCTGGTTATGTTATTGTGAGATGGTTTTATTTTAATTTTTCACTTATTAATAATGGGGGACATGGGGTCTTAATTGCTGGTATCTCTCCACAGTTGAGACTTCAACCAAGAGTTACTGATTCACTAGGATTGGACAGAGACTATATTAAAATGAGAGAGAGAGTCACTTAGCCAAAACAAACCAAGCAGGTCCCCAGAGTCTCAGGCCTTAGTATTGTACACATTCTTTACAAACCTACAAGATAAGGTGCAGTCACCAGTCCCAGATCTTGAGAAATAGGCTGGTTAATTATGACTCAAAGAGCCCCAACTTAATTTCACATTTTCTTCTCATCTAGTCAAATGGTGAAAAATAATCATGGGGTGGAATCGGTGAAAAATCTCCAGCAACAAGATTTATCAGAGTAGATCAACTCCCTTAAGGAACAACAAGGTGGACGCACCAGCAGATCCCATTCATAAACAAACAGCTGAGATGTCAGAAATCAAATTCAGAATTTGGATAGCAAATAAGATTAAAAGAATTTAGGTAAAGTTGGAATTCAAAATTCAAGGGGCATTTCAAAAGTTGTCTCAAGAATTCAATAAATTCAAAGACAAAATTTCTGAAGATTTTTTTATTTTCTTTTATTATTTTTTTAATTAAATCATAGCTGTGTACATTGATATATTCATGGGGCATCATTCACTAGCTTCACAGACCATTTACCAAGTTTCACATATACTTGTAAGATGCACCGCTGAGGTAATCCCACCAACCCCCTTCACTCTACCCTCCTCCCCTTTCCCTCCCCTCCTTTCCCCCTTCCCCTATTCTTAGGTTGTAACTGGGTTATAACTTTCATGTGAAAACCCTAAATTAGTTTCATAGTAGGGCTGAGTAAATTGGGTACTTTTTCTTCCATTCTTGAGATACATTACTAAGAAGAATATGTTCTAGCTCTATACATATAAACATGAAAGAGGTAAAGTCTCTATCTTTCTTTAAGGCTGCATAGTATTCCATGGTGTACATATACCGCAATTTATTAATCCATTCATGGATCGATGGGCACTTGGGCTTCTTCCATGACTTAGCAATTATGAATTGGGCTGCAATAAACATTCTGGTAAAATATATTTGTTATGATGTGATTTTTGGTCTTCTGGGTATATGCCCAGTAGAGGGATTACAGGATCGAATGGCAGATCTATTTTTAGATCTCTACGTGTTCTCCATATCTCTTTCCAAAAGGAATGTATTGGGTCAGCGATGAGATTAAGAAAGAAATGGCCAAATTTTTGGAACAAAACAACAATGAAGACACGAACTATCAGAACCTCTGGGACACCGCAAAGGCAGTTCTAAGAGGGAAATTTATAGCACTGCAAGCCTTCCTCAAGAAAACGGAAAGAGAGGAAGTTAACAACTTAATGCGACATCTCAAGCAACTGGAAAAGGAAGAACATTCCAAACCCAAACCCAGTAGAAGAAAAGAAATAACCAAAATTAGAGCAGAATTAAATGAAATTGAAAACAAAAGAATAACACAACAGATCAATAAATCAAAATGCTGTTTTTTTGAAAAGGTCATGAAGGCTATAACCCAGCTGCAGCTTAACAACAGGGGGAAGTGGGAAAGGGGGAGTGGGTAGAGGGAGGGGGATCGGTGGGATCACACCTGTGGTGCATCTTACAGGGGTATTTGCAAAACTTGGTAAATGTAGAATGTAAATGTTTTGGCACAGTAACTGAGATAACGCCGGAAAGGCTATGTTAACCACTGTGATAAACATGTGTCAAATGGTTTATGAAGCGAGTGTTTGATGCCCCATGATCATATCAATGTATACAGTTATGATTTAATAAAAAAAAAGAACTTCAGGAGATTTATTAAAATGGAATTCTAAAACATATCATAAGTAGATATTGAATGTTTTCAAATTGAGATAATCTGATATCTTTCACTGATTTATGTATAACAAATACAGAATTATTTTAAGACATCATTACTATGAACTATATCTGTTGTATTACTTAGTATTCTCTTGCAGCTGAATTTTTTAATTACTTGTCAAAGGAATTGAGAAATTTTGTAAAAGGTCATATTAAAATATAAATGAGTGAACTGATGATATATGTAACATTGAAAAGTACTGGATCTATAAATATTGGAGGAATCTTCAAATCATAAAATGTGAATTGTTTATGTTTTATTCATTTTTCAGAAACTTCCTAGCCTTCTAATCTGTGATCATTCCATTAAAGCTCAGTATCTGTTTGTAAATAAAAGAAATAAATAAATAGAAAAAATAAAATAGATAAACCTCTGGCCAACCTAATCAGAAAAAAAAAAGAGTAAAACCTCTAATCTCATCAGTCAGAAACAACAAAGACGAAATAACAACAGACTCATCAGAAATCCAAAAAATCCTTAATGAATATTACAAGAAACTGTATTCTCAGAATTATGAAAATCTGAAGGAAATTGACCTATACTTGGAAGCACGTCACCTTCCAACACTTAGCCAGAATCAAGTGGAAATGTTGAACAGGCCCTTCTCAAGTTCGGAAATAGCATCAACCATACAAAACCTCCCTAAAAAGAAAAGCCCGTGACCAGGTGGCTTCACGTAAGAATTCTACCAAACTTTTAAAGAGGAATTAGTACCTATATTACTCAACCTGTTCCAAAAGGTAAGAAAAGAAGGAAGACAGCCTAATACATTCTATGAAGCAAACATCACCCTGATCCCCAAACCAGGATAAGATTTTGATACATTAAGGCAAAGACTTGCGGCACTCAGAGTCTAAGAAATACAGTACAAATCCTCAGTAATATAATGGATCAGGCGGAAGAAAGGACCTCTGAAACTGATGATAGAGCATTTCAACAGTCTCAAATGCTTAAAAAGGAAGAGCAGTGAAGAGCAAAAATGGAACATTTTCTTTTTAGAAAGCTTTGGGACAATTTGAAGAAAACTAATATTAGCCTCATGGAAATTCCTTAAGCCAGTGTGGTTGCTTTGAAAGGCCTAGATGCTCTACTTCAAGAGATAATGAAGAACTTTCCAAACTTGACAAGAGATTCAGAAATTCAAACAGCAGACAGTTTTAGAAACTCAGCACGACTAAACCCTAATAAGGCATTTCCCAGATGCATTATAATTAACCTCACCAAAGTTAATATGAAGGAGAAAATTCTGCAAACTGCCAGACAAAAGAAAAGCATAATTTACAAAGGAAAGAATATTAGAATGAGTGACGATATCTCTCCTAAACTTTTTCAAATTAGGAGAGCGTGGTCATCAACTATAACAAAAAAACAAACAAACAAAAAAAAACTCATGAAAGAAAACCTTTAAAACAGGATTCTGTATCCAGCTAAACTGAGTTTTCTTTATAATGGAAAAATTACACACATTAATGAAATTCACATGTTGAATAAATTTTCTATTACTAAACCAGTTCTCCAGGATATTCTCAGACCTACCCTCTATAATGACTAGCACCATCCTCTAACACCTAAGTAAACTCCCTCAGAAACTTTGATCTCATTACAACTTCTACAGTAGTGAAACAATTAAAAATGCCCTCTGGACTTTTGAAAAAAAATCCAAAATACAACCAGACACATCAATATTCTCAATTAATGTGAATGGCTTAAATTTTTCTATAGAGTCACAGGTTGGCTGACTAGATACAAAAATTCAGGGCAGACTTCTGCTATGAATAAGAATTATATGTTGCCTTAAAAGGTCAATAATGACTCAGGGTGAATGGATGGTCATCTATAATTCAGGCAAATGGAAATTGGAAAATAGCAGGTGTTGCAATTTTATTCACAGAGACAATAGGCTTTAAACCAATAAAAGTAAGGTAAGATAAAAATGAACATATCATATTTCTAAACAGTAACACTCAATATGATGAGATTTCAATTATTAACATTTATGCTCCCAACCAGAATGCAACTCATTTTATAAAAGAGACTCTACCAGACACGAGCAACTTGATTTCCTCCAGCACCATGATAGTTGGAGATTTTAACACCCATTTGGCAGTATTGGATAGATACTCCAAATAAGAAACTAAGCAAAAGATGGAGCTTGTTGCTCAGTGGTTAAGGCATTTTCCCCATAGTCAAGGGTAGCAGAGTCATACATGACCCTGGCCAAATTGCAAAAATAACAAAAAAAGGCAGGCATTGTTACAGGCATTTGTAGTCCCAGCTACTTGGGAAGCTGAGGCAAGAAAATCACTTAAGCCTAAGAGTTGGAGGTTGTTGTGAGTTGTGTGATGACACAGAACTCTACCAAGAGTAATAACGTAAGACTCTCCCGTTGAGACTAACAGCAAAACCACTGCCAATATTGTATAGTATGAGGTTAAATTGGAATCAATTCCACTCAGATCAGGAACAAGGCAAGGTTTCCAAAAGTTTCTACTGCTTTTTAACATTGTAGTGGAAGACTTAGCCATTGAAATCAGGCAAGAAAAGCGATCAAAGTACACACAATGGTTCAGAGGAGATCAAACTTGCACTCTTCACAGATGATAAGATTGTATACCTGGAATACCACAGATAGTTAACTACAAAACTCTTAGAAGAGCTCAAAAAATATAGCAGCGTCTCAGGTTACAAAATCATTACTCACATATCTGTAGCCTTTATATACAAGAACAGTCGATCTGAAAAAAAGCCAAGAACTCTATTCCTTTCACACTAGTGAAAAAGAAGATGAATTTTTGGGAATTTACCTAACAAAGGATGGGAAAGATCTCTAGAAAGAGAATTATGAAAATCTAAGAAATGAAATAGCAGAAGACATTAATAAGTGGAGAAACATACCATTCTCATGGCTAGGAAAATCCACATTGTTAAAATGTCCATACTACCCAAAGCAATATACAACTTTAATGTAATCCCTATTAAAGTGCCACTGTCATACTCTAAAGATCTTAAAAGAGTAGTACTTCATTTCAAATGGAACCAGAAACAACTCGAATAACCAAGGCATTACTCAGCAATAAAAAACAAATCAGGAGGAATCACACTACCACATTTCAGACTCTACAATACATCGATAGTGATCAAAACAGTATGGTATTGATACAAAAACAAATAGGTAGATGTATGGAACAATAAAGAAACATGACATGGCCCCATCTACTTAAAATCATTTGCTATTTGAAAAGGCAATTAAAAACAATCAGTGGGAAAAAGACTCCTTATTTAACAAATGGAACTGGGGACCTATAGAAGATGAAAAATGGACCCACACTTTCACTATTAACTAAGATAGACTTTCAATAGATTAAACTTTTAAACTTAAGACATTAAATATAACAATACTAGAAGAAAATGTAGGAAATACACTTGAAGAAGTCAGTCTAGGTGAATATTTTATGAGAACGACCCCCTGGGCAATTGAAGCAACACCAAAAATACATTACTGGGATCTGATCAAACTAAGAAGCTTCTACAAAGCCAAGAATACAGTAAGCAAAGCATGTAGACAGTCCTCAGAGTGGGAGAAGATATTTGCAGGTTATGTCTCCCATAAAGGTTTAATAACCATAATTCACAGACAACTCAAACATATTAGCAAAAAAAGAACAACTGATCTCATCTCAGCTTTAGCAAGAGACTTGAAGAAAAACATCTCTGAAGAAGATGCACGGCCTACACACACATGGAAAAATGCTTTTCATTCTTAATCATCAGAAAAATCTAAATCAAAAACACTTTGTGATATCATCTAACTGTAGAAAGATGAGTCCACATCACAAATGCCAAACTATTCATATTTTCATGAATGTGGTAAAAGCAGAACAAATATACACTGCAAGTGGGATTGCGAATTAATGCATTCCTATAGAAAGATGTTTGGAGATCACTTAGGTACCTAAAAAAAGACCTGCTAGTCTTTCCTTCAATTCTTCTATTAGTTACATATCCAAAGGTACAAAAAGCAAGATATAACAAAGATCTTTGCAACAGAATGTTTATCACAGCCCAATTTGTAATTTCTAAGTCATGGAGGAAGCCTAAGTGTCACTAGACACATGACTAGATTAATAAATTGTAATATATTTACACTATAGAATATTATACAACCTTAAAAAAGATGGGGACTTTACCACTTTCATGATTCCATGAATGGAGCTGGAATGTGTTTTCTGGAGTAGGTGGAACTAAAGGGAAAGGATATAATACTTTACTGCTTTTTCTATTTGAAGAGAAACTGTGTGGAAAATTTAGGCTGAGGGTGTCTTTTATTGCTCATTCCTGTCTCCAACATGTGAGCTCAGATCAGCCCATATTGGAATCCAAGAAGATCCAAATGTTGTAGCCACACGTGGCAAAAGTCATTGAACTCTAATTAAGAAATGATATGATCTATTAGGAGTGTCCAATCCTCAGTCTCTGGTGACACATACGGATTAGTTCAGGACTCTTCTGCATATCTGTGGTGGCAGATATCACCACATTATGCACAGATCTCAGTTTTGCTAATCAGATCTCATTAATGATTGTGTATTGAATGTGTGGCCCAACATAATTCTTCTACTTCCAATATGGCCAATAAACCAAAAGTTTGGACACATCTGGCCTGGAGGTTAGGATTGTGGGAACTTACCAGATAGGTGGATATTTCCTATGATTATCAAAAATAACTTCAGCTATGGAGTAAACTACTTGACACATTGCCTAAACAGATTTCAAGAGACTACCTTCAATGGGAAGAAATGAGTTTTGTGTGACTTCAGGTCTGTGAAATCACTGTCTGATCTTTGATCTTTGGTTTTTGTTTGGTAACATTCTTGAGAAGCCCTAGGTATGAACCAAATCCGGATTTGTATGTGAAAAGGAAAGGAAGGGTTGTTGAATCCTTTGGCCAGATATACAAACTTTTGGAAGCAGAAATTTAGTGTGAAGAAAAGAACCTCACACTTCTTTAACAGTTTGAATGAAATGACAAACTTAGATGCCACTACACATGCCTAGCAGGAGTAAGATTAAGCTTAAAGCCCGTAACTGGGAAACGTCCATTGTGCTGTCATCCTCAGTGGCCACTTAGTGACTTCATCTTGTAATGTCCTTGGATCCATGCTTCTGATCATAGATATTAAGTTGCCATTTCTCCTCATTTCATCTGGTGTCCCTCAAGTTTTTCAATGAGGACACCTCTTAGTCCTGCATCCACAGACAGGGAAGTGATCTCCCATTAGTGACTTGTTAATTCTATTGACCTTTGAGATTCTTGGTACTAGGCTGACACAAAAGTTAAGATTTTGTCTATCAGTTTAACTCAACCTGCATCAAAGCTGACAAAATGTCATGGAGTTACTTAAGTTGGAAGCTCTTTATTTATTTTCTTTAAGACAGAGTTTCACTTTGTCACAATTGCTAGAGTTCTGTAGCATCACAGCTCACAGCAAGCTCCTATTCATGAGCTTAGGAGATTCATTTGTTTCGGCCTGCATAGTACCTTTAATTAAAGGCATACTCTAAAAAAGCAAGCGATTTATTCTTGCAGTTTTACTCTGGGACAGGTTGCAACTAACTACCCTCATAATATGAGGCCAGTTTCCTAACCATTTAGCCACATGCCATGACCATGGAATACTATTTCATGTACCATTTTCACACCTACTTCAAAACATCCATTTGAGAGAAGCTTACACATTTACTATGCGTGGCTGAAGCCTCCATTTGGTAATAGCTTCATAGGTCCTAATCATGTCTACTGTGCTTGAACTGTCAAAGTAATTCCGCTCATTTGAATAATGAAAACTTTTGTTTTCTCGTTTGTTGGTTTGTCTGTGCATGGACGTGTGTATGGGTATTTTTGAGACACTGTTTTCTATATGTGACCCAGGCTAGTCTTTTGTAGCCTAACTCTAGATCATCTCAACATCAAACTTAAGAACTGCAGCTATCCTTCTCCCTGAGACTCCAAATTGGCTAGGAATACAGAGACCTGTCACAATGCCTAGATAATTTTTCATTTTCAGTAGAGATAGGGTGAGTATTTCTCCATCCATTCTCATCACACCCTCATTCAAGAATTCCACTCATCTTAGCCTGCTAGAAGGCTAGGATTATAGTTGTGAATCCCGAAGATTTGTCATTTTATCTTTCTTTCTTTCACTCTGTCCCTCCGTCCTTTATCCCCTCAGTCAATTTATCCGTCTCATTACTCCAATTCCCTCTCTGTCTTTCACTTGCTTTTTCCATTTTTTTTTTCTTTTCTTTCTTTTTTTCTTCTATCACCCTTCTCTACACCTTAAAGGAAACTTCTCTGGTAAGAAACAAACAAACTATGTAAGCGATCTCTGAATGTATAGTCTTGAATTATGTATTTGAAATGGTGGAATTGTGGAGTGTTTGAATTATATCTGAATAGAATTTTTTATATTTAATCTGTGGGTTGTTATATATGAAGAAAATAGAGAAAAACTTTTACCAAATCATAATCATAATTGTGGAGTGTTTGAATTATATCTGAATAGATTTTTTTTTATATATTTAATCTGTGGGTTGTTATATACGAAGGAAATAGAGAAAAACTTTCACCAAAACATAATCATGCATGAGCACCATAACTCACGGTTATACTGCCATTAATTTCAGAAGTCGAGTCAGAAAGATCACTGGAAGCTAAGGGGTTTCAGATCAGACAGAGAAAATAGTAAGACCCAACTTATCCAAGAACTAAGTGCAAAACGTCTTCATCAGTTGTGGCATTGGCAAGTGCTCTCTGCTGCTGAAGAGCATAAACTCAATGAGTTGAGGTTAGCAGTTTGCATTTCATTAAGCTATGATGGTACCAATATATACATATATATATATATATTTTTTTTTTTTTTTGTAGAGATAGAGTGTCATTTTTTTACCCTCATAATGGTGCCATGGTGATACAGAGAGCAAAGACATGCCAACTTCTGGGATTTGGCGATTCTGTTGCCTCATCCACACAAGTAGCAAAGACTAGATTTGCCTGTCACAATGCCCAGCTATATAATTGTTGCAGTCTGGCTGGGGATGGACATGAACCCACCACCTTCATTATGTGGGGCCAGGGCTCAACCCATTTTACCATAGCCTCTGCACACGTTTGTATATATTTTGGGCAAAGGGGGAAATGCAGGGTCAAATTGATAAGAGATATACTATATAGATGCTGGAAAAGTCTGGTAGCATACAAAATATTTTATACATTTTTTCTCAAATATAGGTATTACCACAATTTCTAGCTTCTCTCAATATGGATAAATCAACTATTTGACCTCACCAATGGAACATGTTAAAAGGATACAAGTAAAATCTATGAAGTAATGAACAATATCTGAACTCTCTAATTAATAAATGAGGTGTAATCTATGTTAATTAGTATGACATAAGTAATGAAATTGGTACAAATAAGAAACACATTGAAACTCACAAAGGCATAAATGTATTCATGATCTATGTGTATATGACAGAATAAAAAGTAAAATAAAACATCAAAAAAACACTACATTAATAGAATCAATAAGAAAAACCACATGGTAACCTCATCAAACATAAAAGTTTTGACAGGGGCAACATACCTTGTTGATAGAATATTTTTAAAATCTTAGATTAGAAGGAACATCTTCAGGACTACTAATTGGATTTACAGACAATTAGATACATAAACCATGCTGTATTCACACAATGAATATTTTTCAACAATCAAAATCAATGAAGTGCACACTTATGTTAAAATATTAAGGACTCTGAAAATCATCATGATAGTTTAAATAGGTGGAAGAAGACAAGAAAACTGACTGGAGATATCTTTCCACTGTGGCTCCTGTCCAAAAAGAGAGTTAAAGGACAGAACTTTAGCAAGTAAGATGATGGCATAGAGTTGATTCAAGACAGAATGCTGAAGAGCACGCACACTTCTCCCCTGATGAGGTGAACTGTGACTCCAAGAAAACAAACAATAGGTAGAAAATCCTTCACCAAGGGTACAGCTGTCCCCTACCCCATGAGAATGGCTCACAGTATACTTTCTACAAACAACAGAGTAAAGATTTCTTCCTATTTTATGTCATGAGAGATAACATCTAAATTCAGAACTTCTTTCCCATAGAGTACACACTAATCTGCCATGGGACTTTCTAACAAGAAATAAAAATGAACATTGACTCTATGTGCAATTCTGAACTCCCAGCATCCCTTCTGCTCACCCTCCTAGGTCCGTAATTTTTCTCCTTGGAGTCCAGGATTTTAGGCATTTTCTTGAGTAGTGTGGATAGGGCTTAGACTATTACAGGTCTGCACTGGTTCTGTGGCACAAGTGTGGAGTGGAAAATATTAATTGAGGGAGCAATTCAAAAGAGGTTGAAGCAGTTCCCTGAGGCACAGTGCAGCAGTGGCAGTGGGGAAACCAACCAGGAGATCCCATTCATAAACAAATGGCTGTCATGTTAGAAATCAAATTCAGAATGCTATCTGTAAAAAAGACTAACACAATGGAGGTAAGTTGGAATTAAAAATTCTAGGAGCATTTCAAAATTGTGTTAAGGATTCAATAAATTCAAAGAAAAAATCACCAAAGATTTTGACATGTTGAGGCAAAAACTTGCAGCCCTCAAAGGTCTAAGAAATACAGTACAAACCCTCAGCAACAAAATGGACCAAGCAGAAGAAAGTGTCTCTGACATTGAAGGTAAAGTTTCAAATGCTCCCAAATGGTCAAAGAAAAAGAGAAGTGTAGAGCAAAAACAGGTCATTCTCTCAGAGAGTTCTGTGACAATTCAAAGAAAGCTGAGATTCATCTTATAAAGAATTCCTGAAGCTAAAGAGGTTGCTTCCAAAGGCCCAGATGCTCTACTTGAAGAGATAGTCAAGGAGAACTTTGAAAACATGGCAGGAAAATCAGATATCCAGTACCTGAAATTTTCAGAACCCCAGCTCATTGCAACACAAATAAAGCATCTCCCAGAAACATTATTATTAACCTACCTAAAGAGAATTTGAAGGAGAAAATTCTGTATGCAGCCAGACCTAAAGAAAGAATACCCCACAAGGGGAGAAATATTATAGTAACTTCAGATCTTTCTACTGAATTTTTCAACCTAGAAAATAGAGGTCATCAATCTTTAACTTTTTCAAACAAAGTAATTTTCAACCCAGGATCCTGTATCCACATAAAATGAGTTTTATTTATGATGGCGAAGTTAAATACTTTAATGACATTCACATGTTGGAGAAATTTGACATAACTAGGATATTCTGAGATTTCTAGGATATTCTCAGACCTATCTTCCATAATGACCAGCACAATCCTCTACCACCAAAGTGAATTCACTCAGAAACTTTTTATCAAATTCCAACTTCTACAGTGGAGAAAGCATTAAAAATGTCCACTGGACTTTGAAAAAAATCATACCCAAAATACTATCAGGATTATCAACATTCTCAATTAATATGAATGGCTTAAATTGTCCTCAGAAGAGGCACACGTTGGATGACTAGATTCAAATCTCAGGCCATATAGCTTCTACATGCAAGTATATCACCTTGTCTAAAAGATAGGTATAGACTCAGCATGAAAGGATGTTCATTTATAACTCAGGCAAATGGCAATCAGAAAAAAGAAAGTGTTGCAATTTTATTTGCTTTAAACCAACATCAGAAAGGAAAAATAAGGTTAAAAATAAACATAATGTGATTTTAATTATCGTATTTGGCAAGGCTAACACTCAACATGATAAGATTTCCATTATTAACATTTATGTACCAAGCCAGAATGAACCTCAATTTCAAAGAGAGACTCTAGCAGACATGAAAACTAGATTTCTTCAAGCACCATATAGATGAAGATTTTGACACTTCTTTGGCAGTGTTTGATAAATCCTCCAATAAGAAACTATGCCAAGGTTGGTGCCTGTGACCCAGTGGGCAGGGCATTGTCCCAATATACTGAGTTTGGTAAGTTTTATCCTGGCAATGGCCAAATTACAACAGAAACAACAAAAACAGGATGGCGTTGTGTCAGGTGCCTGTGATCCTAACTACTCAGGAGACTGAGGCAAGAAAATCACCTACAACCAGGAGTTGAAGATTGCTATGAGCTATGTGATGCAACAGCAATCTGCTAATGAGGATAAAATGAGACTCTGTCTATACAAAAAAGAAAAAAAAAAGAAGAAGGAAAGAAAGAAAAAGAAATAAAGAAACTAAGCACAGAAACTTTAGACTGAATTTTAACCACTGAATTATTGGATTTAACAGAAATCTACAGAACATTCATCCTAAAAAAACTGGATACACATTCTTCTCATCATCCCCTGGAATATATGCCAAAATAGATTACATCTTAAGTCAAAAGTCAACCTAAGAAAATTCCAAAAATTAGAAATTATTCCTTGGGTGGTGGCTGTGGCTCAGTAAGTAGGTTGTGGGTACCATATACAGAGGGTACGGGATAAAAAGCCAGTCTTGACCAAACTTAAAGAAAAAGTGTCTGGGCATTGTAGAGGGCTCCTGTAGTCCCAGGTACTTGGGAGTCTGAGACAAGAGTATTGCCTAAGCCCAAGGACTAGAGTTGCTGTTAGCTGTGATGAGACAGCACTCTACTGCAAGTGACAAAATAAGACTCTATCTTTAAAAAAAAAATAGCAAACCATTTGACACATTTTCATCACACTGGTTAACATAGCTTTCCTGGCATTTTTTTAGTTATTGTGTTAAGACATTTACATTCTACATTTACTAAGTTTCACATATATCCTTGTAAGATGCACCACAGATGTAATCCCACCAATCATCCTCCATCCACCTCCCTCCACCCTCCCTCACCTCCCTTTCCCCCTTCTCCCTATTCTTGGGTTATAACTTGGTTATAGCTTTCATATGAAAGCCATAAATTAGTGTAATAGTAGTATTGTGCCCCATGATCACATTAATGTACACAGCTATGATTTAATAAAAAAAAAAAAAGCAAATTATTTCTTCCTCTGGTCAAGGACACATCTAAAAATACATTTCCTTAAAATTAAATAAATGTAGTATTTGTCAAAAATAATGAAATTACTTTTTAAGGAAATGAATAGATTAAAATTATCTTTTGACATGAAGGGCATGCTAGCCTATAATTAAAAATTAATCCACATGAACTATATTTCTAAAATTGCTATGCAAGATGAATTTTATGTATATTTCACCACAGTAAAACAATTTGTGAAATAAAAGGTTGCTCCCTGAAAAAAAAAAGCAAAAATTATTATTTACATCCTTTAAGACCATCACGGAATGCAAGTTTAACTCCATAAAAACAGTCTTCAGTCCTTTATAAAAACTTGGAAACTAGACCCTTATGCAGAACAATAGCTGGGTCATAAATGAGATTATTTAAAAAAGTTACAAATTTATTTTTATTTTTATTATTTTTTCCTTATTTTTATTCTTAAATCATAGATGTGTACATTAGTGCAATCAAGGGGTACAATGTGCTGGTTTCATATACAATTTGAAATTTTTTCATCAAGCTCTTCAATGTAGCCTTCATGGCATTTTGTTAGCTAATGTATGTAGACATTTGTAGTCTGTGCATAGTAGGTTTCACCTGTATTCATTATAAGATGCACCACAGGCGTAGCCCCACCCATTACTCTTCCTCCAACCTAACCTCCCTCCTCTTTTCCCCTTCCTTGGCCTATTCCTCATATTCTTGTGTGATAGTTGGATTATAGCTTTCATGTGAAAGCTATAAATTAGCTTCATAGTAGGGCTGAGTACATTGGATACTTTTCTTAAATTCTTGAGATACTTTGCTAAAAAGAATATTTTCCAGCTCCATCCATGTAAACATGAAAGAGGTAAAGTCTCCATCTTTCTTTAAGGCTGCATAATATTCCATGGTATACATGTACCATGATCTGTTAGTCCATTGTGCTTCTTCCATGACTTAGCAATTATGAATTAGACTGCAATAAACATTCTGGTACAGCTGTCTATGTTATATTGTGATTTTTGGTCTTCTGGGTATATACCTAGTAAAGGAATTATAGGATCGAATGGCAGGGTCTATTTTTAGATCTTTAAGTATTCTCCAAATATCCTTACAAAAGGAACATATTAGTGTGCATTCCACCATCAGCATAGAAGTGTGCCCTTTTCTCCATATTCACGCCAACATATCTGGTTTTAAGATTTGTTATGTGTCCTACTCTTACAGGGGTTAGGTGATATCTCAAAGTAGTCCTTTGATGATTAAGAAAAATGATCTTCTTTTCATGTGTCTGTAAATTGTACATCTGTCTTCTTTTGAGAAGTTTCTCTTCAAGTCCTTTGCCCAGCCTGAGATGGGATCATTTGTTCTTTTCTTGCTAAAACATTTGAGTTCTCTGTGGATTCTGCTTATTAAACTTTTGTTGAATGTATAACCTGCAAATATTTTCTACCATTTTGAGGGCTGTCTGCTTGCTTTACTTACTATGTTCTTGGCTGTGCAGAAGCTTTTTAATTTGATCAGCAATGTTTCAATTGACTGGGAAGCTTTTTACTTTTATCAGTTATGTTTCAATTGCCTGGGGTGTCCTCCTCATAAAATATTCACCCAGGCCAATTCCCTCAAGTTTTTCCTGCACTTTCTTCAAGTATTTTTATACTTTCATATCTTAAGTTTAAATCTTTTATCCAGTGAGAGTCTATCTTAGTTAATGGTGAAAGTTGTGTGTCCAGATTCAGTCTTTTACAGTTCGCCAGCAAGTTCAAACAGCACCATTTGTTAAAAAGGGAATCTTTTCCCCATTGAATGTCTTTAATTGGCTGCCAAAGATCAAATAACAGCAAGTACCTGGATTCATCTCTTGGTTCTCTATTCTGTTCGAGACATCTACTTCTCTGTTTTTGTGCCAGGACCATGCTGTTTTCATCACTATTGATGTATAGTACAGTTTCAGGTCAGGTAGCATGATTTATCCTGCTTTTTTTTATTTCTGAGTAAGTTTTGGCTATTTGAAGTTTTTTCTGATTCCATATAAAAAGAAGTATTATTTTTTCAAGATCTTTGAAATATGACAATGGAGCTTTATAAGAATTTCATGAAAATTATATATTGCATTTTAACAATGTAGATTCTTTTTAGCCATGAGCATTGTATGTTTTTCCATTTGTTGACATCTTCAGCTATTTCATTTCTTAAAGTTTCATAGTTCTCTTTATAGAGATCTTTCACATTCTTCGTTAGATAAATTCCCAAATATTTTATCTTCTTTGGCACTACTGTGAAAGAAATAGAGTCCTTGACTGTTATTTCGGCTTGGCTATTGTTGGTATATATAAAGGCTACAGATTAATCGGTGTTGATTTTGTAGCCTGAGACATTGCTGTATTCCTTGATCACTTCTAAAAGCTTTGTAGTAAAATACCTAGTATTCTCTAGATATACGATCATGTCATCTGTGAAGAGGGAAAGTTTGATCTCTTCTGACCCTATGTGGATACACTTGATCACCTTTTCTTCCTTAATTGCAATTGCTAAATCTTCCATTATAATGTTAAAGAGCAATGGAGACAATGGACATCTTTCCTGGTTCCTGATCTAAGTGGAAATGACTTCAACTTAACTCTATTCAATATGATATTGGCTGTGTTTTTGTTGAAGATGGCGTCTATTAGTTTAAGAAATATCCCTTGTATCTCAATTTTCTCAAGTGTTCTGGTAATGAAGGAATGCTGATATTATCAAAAGCTTTTTCCTTATCAATTGAGAGATTCATATGGTCTTTATTTTTTAGTTTGTTTATGAATTACATTTAAGATTTACGTATATTGAATTATATGGTCTTTATTTTTGAGTTTATGAATTACATTTATAGATTTACGTATATTGAATCAGCCTTGAGACCCTGGGATAAATCCCACTTGGTCATGGGTTATAATGTTTTTGATGTGTTGTTGGATTCTGTTTGTTAGGATCTTATTGAATATTTTTGCATCAATATTCATTAGTGATATTGGTCTGCAGGTGTCTTCTTTAGAGAAGTTTCTCTTCAAGTCCTTTGCCCAAACTGAGATGGGATCACTTGTTCTTTTTTTGCTAACACTTTTGTGTTCTCTCTGGATTCAGCTTATCAAACTGTAAAAAATTTTTGACCAAAATAATAGTGAAGACACAAATTACCAAAACCTCTGCAATAGCACAAAGGCTGTTTTAAGAGGAATATTTATAGAATTGCAAGCCTTCTATCAGGTAAAAGAAAGAGAGGAAGTTAACAACTTTATGGGACATACAAAACACCTGGAAAAGGAAGAATATTCCAATCCCAAACCCAGCAGAAAAAAAATTAATAATCTAAATTTGAGCACAATTAAATGAAACTGAAAACAAAAGTAATTTACAACAAATCAATAAATCTAAAATTGTTTTCTTGAAAATGTCAATAAAATATAAAAACTTAGAAAACATAACCAGGATAAAAAGTGTAAGCTCTTTAGTATCATCAATCAGAAATGACAATGACAAAATAACAAAGAATCCTCAGAAATTCAAAAAAATCCTTAATGAATAATCAGAAATTTCTATTCTCAGAAATATGAAAATGCAAAGGAAATAAACCAATACCTGGAAGATTAAACCTTCTTTGACTTAGCCAGGAAGTGGCAATATTGAATAGGACTTTGTCATGTATGAAATAGTAGCAATTTAGAAATTCTATTCACAATGAAAAGTTTGGGAGTTTGGGCTTCACATTAGAATTCTATCAAATTTTTAAAATGGTACTAGTACCTATATGACTTAATGTTTTCTAAAATCCTTGTAAAAAAATGAATAGTACCCAACACTTTCTATGAAGCAAACATTATCTTGATCCCCAAACCAGGAAAAGACCCAATAAGAATAGAAAATATTAGACCAATACCCCTACAAAATATTCATGTATAAACATTCAAGAATATCCTACAAAACTCTACCCAGCAAAACTTAAAAAAACATTAAACACCATGTGGGTTTTATCCAGGGGTCTCAAGGCTTCTTCAATATGCATAAATCTATAAATATAATTAATCACATAAACAAAATAATAAACAAAGACCATGTGAATCTCTCAATTGATGCAGAAACTGCTTTTGATTATATCCATCATTATTCCATTATCAGAACACTTAAAAAAATAGGTACAGGATGACACCTATGTTCAAAGAAATAGTGCACCAGCCCCATATAACAGAGATGGCAGATTCAAATTCAGCACCAGCCTAAAACTGCAAAAAAAGTAAATAAAATAAAAATAATATAATAATAATAATAAAATGAAAAAAACACAGAAGGGACATTTCTTAAACTTATAGAGGTCAAACTCACTGCCAATATCATGTTTAAGAGGCTAAATTGTAATCATTTTCACTCAGATCAGGAACAAGGCAAGGTTGTCTATTGTCTCCACTACTTTTTAATATTGTAATTGAAGTCTTAAGCATTGCAATCTTGGGGAAAAAGGCAATCAAGTTTATTCATATACAGTCAGTTTAGATCAAACTTGCACTCTTTACAAATAATATGATTGTATATCTTGAAACCCATAGGGATTCAACTACAATACTCTTAGAAGTGATCAAGGAATACAGCAGAATCTCAGATTACAAAATCAAAGATCACAAATATGTAGTCTTTACAAATAGCAACAATAGTCAATCTGAAAAAACAGTCAAGGACTATTCCTTTGACAGTAGTGTCAAAGTAGTTGAATTACTTGGGAGTTTACCTAACAAAGGACATAAATTATCTCTACAATAAAAAGTATGAAACATTAAGAAATGGAGTACCTGAAGATGTTAAGAAGTGGAGGGCAGGGCAGAGAAAAGATGACTGACTGGATCCAGCTTTCCACATAGGCTCCCATCCAGAAGGAGAGTTAAAGGAGAAAAGTTTGGCAGGTGGACTGGTGGATTGGAGCTGAGCTAAGAGAGAATGTTGAATAATGCACATCAACCCTGCTGAGGCAAGCTGTGAAACAAAGAATACAAACAAGAGGTTAAAAATCCATCACCAAGCAGATGGACATCAACCCTGGGGAGGCGAGCTTAGAAACCAAAGATAAAGACAAGAAGTACAAAATCCATAGCCAACTCTCTCCCTGTGAGAATGGTTCCCAGTACACATTCTACAAACAAACGTGCAGACTTCGAATATCCTCCCATTTTATCCCATGGGAGAGACCCTCTAAAAGCCAGACATCCTCCCTCTACAAGGGGGCCATGGTATTCTCCTTCTAGCCATAAAACTGTATAAGACTGTATATGATTTTTACCTGAAATCTGAACCCCCAGCACTCCCCTGCACTCTCACCCTGAGTTCTGGAATCCTGTCCCTCATGGAGGCCAGATTCTTGGGTATTATCTCGAGAGGTGTGTACAGGGCATGAACTGCTGCAAGTCAGTGCCTTTACTGTGGCAGGAGAGTAGGGATGAGATGATCAGTTGAGAGGGAAACATACAGGAGTGAGGGTGCCCTGAGGCACATAGTAGCAGCTGCAGTGGCGGGAAGAATATGGCTCCCCTCCCTGGGAGATATTCAGATGTCACACGCCCTGTTTCTCTGGGTAACCAGTGGAGGCCCAGCATCTTCTCTGATGGTAGCCAATGACAGAGAGATCTTGGACAGAAACGTAGACTTTGTGAGTAAAGTGAATATGTGAGGCAGTACCAGCCTGGGTATATTCCAGGAACTAGAATAAGCCCATGCAGAGACAGTTCACCCCCAGGGTGGAGCTTTCCCACAGGACTGCATTACTGAGCGTAAATTGCACCCAGCCCTCAGGGGATAATAGCTGAGACAAAGGTGGGAAGGCAGAGAACTGACACTGACATCTGTGTATGAGCTCTAACTGGCCAGCCCCATTACACTCTGTAGCCAAGACCAAAAAGTGGCACAGATGAGGGCTGAGTCCCAGTTTATCGAAACTGAAACAGCATCTGATTCATAAGGGAATATACCTGGGACAGAAACTAATTCAGCAAAGTTGTTCTGTTTTTTCAGCAGCATCAATCAGGGATAGGGCTGGAACTGAGTGAACAATTCCAGCCTCCATAAGTACATGAGGTTGTCAGGCCTCCCTCCCCACTGCTAGATAGTGACAGAGAGCAGCAGCATGTTTGACGAGACATAGATCTCCCCTGTGACTCAGGCAGGTGCAAACCCCAAGAGGATCTGCTCTTTGGAGGGAACTGGGTCACAGCCCTTTGGGGTTACCAATAACTGGGTGTGAAAATAGAGCAAGGTGGAAAAGGAGAAATAAACCTTTCCAGACTAATTTTTTTGATGGGTGGTTCCTTTAGACCTCACAGAGCACCAAAATGAGTCATACTTGAGATGTCAGCAAACCCCTGCTATATAGTTGTCAGAGACCTCTTGAACTGTTCCATCTGAAACAGGCGACAAATGAGACAATTGATTTGGATCTCTTGAATGGTGCCAATCCTCTGAGGACTATCCGAGTGGTACCTTATGTGTGTGGTTGTGGGAAGGTTTTATTTCCCTTTTTTTATTGTTACCAGTTGGGAGAGAGGTGAATTAATTGCTGATATTTCTCCTCAGCTGAGACTTCAACCCAGAGTAACTGACCTTAGCACTGTATGAGTCCTAGGGAAAGCTCTAGAGGAAAAGGTACAGACGCAAGTCCCAGTGTTTGGGCAAAGGACTGGTTCATCACAATTCCTGAAGCCCTCAACCAACTTCTTTTTATATACTCATCAAATGTGGTAAAATAAGCATGGGTCAAAATAGCAGAAAAACTCTGTTTTTTTTTTTTTTTTTGGCCAGGGCTGAGTTTGAACCCGCCACCTCCGGCATATGGGACCGGCGCGCTACTCCTAGAGCCACAGGTGCCACCCCAGAATAACTCTGTTAACATGAATAACCAGAGTAGATAAACCCCCTCAAGGATATGACTGACACACTGAATATCACATTCTTAAAGAGATGGCTGAGACATCAGAAATAAAATCAGAATTTTCATTTAAAACAAGATTAATAAAATGGAGGAAAAGTTGGAATTAGAAATCCTAGGAGCATTTCAAAAGTTCTCTGAAGATTTCAATGAATTCAAAGAGAAAAATCGCCAAAGATTTTAACATACTAAAAAAAGAATTTGCAGCCTTCAAAGATCTGAAAAATATAGTAGAATCCCTCAGCAAAAGATTGGAGCATGCAGAAGAAAGGATGTCTGACATTGAAGACAAACATTTTCAAGGCTCCTAAACTCTCAAAGAGGAAGATAAATGGAGAGTACAATGAATCATTCTCTCAGAGATTTCTGGGATAATTCAAAGAAAACTAATATTCAGCTCATAGGAATCCCTGAAGGTGATGATGTGGCTTTGCAAGGCACAGAGGCTCTTCTTCATGAAATTATAAAAGATAACTTTCCAGACATGGGGAGAGATTCTGAAATTCAGATAGCACAGAGTTTCTGAACCCCAGCACAACTCAACCAAAATAAGACATTACCCATGCAGATCATAATTAATTTCACTAAAGTTAATATAAAGAAGAAAGATCTGAAAGCAACCAGACATAAGAAAACCATCACCTGCAAGAGGGTGAATATTGGAATGATTGCAGATCTTGCTGATGAAAAATTTTAAGCTAGAAGAGAGTGGTGATCAACTTTTAACCTCCTACAAGAAAATAACTTTCAACCCAGGATCCTGTATTTAGCTAAACTGACTTTCATTTACAATTGAGAAATTAAATAATTTAATGACATTTACATGTTGAAGAAAGTTGACATAGCTAAAACAGCTATCAAGGATATGCTAAGACTTATCACCCATAATAACCAGTACAATCCTCCAACACAAATGTAAACTCACTCAGAATCTTTTGATCAAACCCAAACTTCGACATTGGTGAAAGAATTAAAAATGTCCATTGGAATTTCAAAAAACTTGATACCGAAATTTCTAACAGGCTTATGAATATTCTCAATTAATGTGAATGACTTAAATTGCTGCCTAATGAGTCACAGATAGGCTAACTGGATAAAAAAAAAAAAAAAAAACATAGGCTAGCTATCTGCTGCATACAAGAATATCATCTAACCATAAAACATAATTATTGACTCAGGGTGAAGGGATGGTCATGTATATTCCAGGAAAATGGAAATCAGAAAAAAGCAGGTGTTTCAATTCTATTTGCATATATAATAGGCTTAAAACCAACAAAAGTAAAAAAAGGATAATGATGGTCAATTCATATTTGTTGAGGGTAATACTCAAGATGATATTTCAATTATTAAATTTATGCAACCAAAAAGAATGTGCCTCAATTAATAAGAGAAGCTCTAGTAGACATGAGGAACTTGATTTCCTCCAGCTCCATAATAGTTGGAAATGTTAACACATTTTTTGCCATGTTGGATAAATCCAGCAATAAGAAGATGAGAAAAAATATTTTAAGCTCAAGTGCCCGTAAACTCACGTATGGACTAGTAGATGGTGATACATGTATCCCATGGAATATTATGCAGCCTAAAAGAAAGATGGGACTTTACCTCTTTCATGCTTACATGGATGGAACTGGAACATATTCTTCTTAGCAAAGTATCTCAAGAATGTAAAAAAATTATCCAATGTACTCAGCCCTACTATGAAGCTAATTTATAGCTTTCATATGAAGGTTATTATCCATGTATAGCACAAGAATATGGGGAAAGGGCCAAGGGTGGGGGAGTGGAGGAGGTAAGTCAGGGTGGAGGGAGGGTAATGGGTGGTGCCACACCTACAGTGCATCTTAGACTCGGTACAGGTGAAACCTACTAAGTGTAGAATACAGAAATCTGCATACAAGAACTAAGAAAATGCCATGAACGCTATGTTAAACAGTTTGATGAGAATATTTCAGATGTATATGAAATACAATTTGTATTTCAAATTCCAATACAGTATTTGTATTGTACCCCTTGATTACACAAATGTACACAGCTATGATTTAAAAATGAAATAATAGATAAATTTAAAAAATATATAATAAAATTAATCATTCAACATTTGGATTTAACAGTCATCTACAGAATATTTTATCCCAACAAAACTGAATTCACATTCTTCTCATCAGCCCAGCGAACAAACTACCAAATCGATCACGTTAGGTCACAAGTCTAACTTCAGTAAATTTAAAGGTCTAGAAATTATTTCTTACATCTTCTTAGACCACCATGGTATAAAAATTGAACTTATTGAAAACAGGGATCTGCATCCTCATACTAAACAATGGAAGCTAAATAACCTCCCTTGATGAATGATAGCTGGGTCTTAGAGTAGATTAAGAAGTAAATTACCAAATTTTTGGAAGAAAACGGTAATGAATATACGAATTATCAGAACCTGTGTAATACAGCAAAGGCAGTGCTAAGAGAGAAATATATAGCACTGGAAGCCTTCATCAAGAAAATGAAAATAGAGAAAGTTAACAACTTAATGAGACATCTCAAATAACTGGAAAAGGAAGAATATTCCAATCTCAAACCCAACAGAAGAAAAGAAATAACAAAATTAAAGCAGAATTCAATGAAATTGAAAACAAGGATTATACAATAATCAATAAATCAACATGTTGGGTTTTTGAAAAGATCAATAAAATAGATAAACCTTTTGCTAAGCTAATCAGGAAAAAAAGAGTAAAATCTCTAATTTCATCCATCATACAAGACAAAGACTAAATAGCAACAGATTCTTCAAAAATTCAAAAAATCCATAATTAATATTACAAGAAACTTTATTCTCAGAAATATGATAATCTGAAAGATATTGACCCATACTTTTTTTTTTTTTTTCTCGTAGAGACAGAGTCTCACTTTATGGCCCTCTGTAGAGTGCCATGGCCTCACACAGCTCACAGCAACCTCCAACTCCTGGGCTTAAGCGATTCTCTTGCCTCAGCCTCCTGAGCAAATGGGACTACAGGCGCCAGCCACAATGCCCTGCTATTTTTTGGCTGCAGTTTGGCCGGGGCCGGGCCCCACCCTCGGTATATGGGGCTGGCGCCCTACCGACCGAGCCACAGGCACCGCCCTATTGACCCATACTTTGAAGCATGTCACCTTCCAAGCTTTAGCCATATTTAGGTGGAAATGTTGAACAGGCCTATATCAAGTTCTGAAATAGCATGAGCTGTACAAAATCTCCCTAAAAGTAAAGGCATTGAACCATACAGCTTCATATCAAAATTCAACCAAAACTATAAAGATGAAATAAGAATTAAATTACTCAACATTTTCCAAAATATAGAAAAAGAAGGAATACTACCAAACTTATTATATGAAGCAAACATCACGTTGATCATCAAACCCGAAAAAGACACAACAAGAAAAGAAATTTTAGGCCAATATCTCTAATGAAATTTAATGTGAAAAAATTCAACAAGATCCTAACATAGAGAATCCAGCAACACATCAGACAATTTATAAACCATGACCAAGTGGGTTTTATCCCAGTGTCTAAAGGCTTGTTTAATACATAAATATATCAATATAATTCTGCACATAAATAAATTAAAAAACAAAGACCATATTATTCTCCAAATTGATGGAGAAAAAGCTTTTGATAACATTCAGCATTTCTTCATGATCAGAGCACTTTAAAAAATTGGTATAGAAGCGACAATTCTTAAACTGATAGAGACCATCTACACCAATCCCACAGCCAATAATCATATTGAATGGAGTTTAATTGTAATCATTTTCACTCAGATTATGAACCAGGCAAGATTGCCCATTGTCTCTTTAATATTGTAATGGAAGTTTTATCCATCATAATTAGGGAAGAAAAGGCAATCAAGGGTATCCATATAGGATCAGAAAAGATCAAACTTCCACTTTTCACAGATGATATGATTCTATTTCTGGAAAACACCAAAGATTCTACTACAAACTCTTAGAAGTGATCAAGGAATACAGCAGTGTCACAAGTTACAAAATCAACACTCATAAATCAGTAGCCTTACACATATCAATAATAGTCAAGCCAAAAAAAAAGTGTCAAAGTTTCTATTCCATTCATAGTAGAGGCAATGAAGATGAAATATTTGAGAGTTTTTTGACAAAGATGGTAAAAATCTCTATAACGAGAACTATGAAACTCTAAGAAAAGAAATACCTGAAAATATTAATAAATGAAAAAACATACCATGCTCATGGCTGGTAAGAATCAACATTGTTAAAATATCCATACTACCCCAAACAATATACAATTTAAAAACAATCCCTATTAAAGTTCCCCTGTCATATTTTAATGATCTTGAAAAAAAAAAAAAAAACTCGAAAGCCAAGACATTACTCAGAAATACAAACAAAGCAGGAGGAATCACTCTACCAGACCTTAGACTATACTATAGATCAATAGTGATCAAAACATCATGTTGCTGGCACAAAACCAGAGAGGTAGATGTATGGAAAAGAATAGAGAACCAAGAGATGAACCCAGCTACTTACCATTATTTGATCTTTGACAAGCCAATTAAAAACATTCAGTGGGGAAAAAATTCCCTACTTAACCAATGGTGCTGGGTGAACTGGCTGGCGACCTATAGTAGACTGAAACTGGACCCACACCATAACCATTTACTAAGATTGGCTTTCACTGTATTAAAGATGTAAACTTAAGACATGAAAATACTAGAAGAAAGTATAGGGAAAACTCTTGAATAAATCGTCCTGGGTGAATATTTCATGATGAGGACCTTCTGGGTAATTAAAGCAGCACCAAAAATACATTACTGGGACATGATCTAACTAAAAAGATTGTGTACAGCCAACCAAAAGTAAGTAAAACAAGCAAACAGTCCTCACACTGGGAGAAGATATTTCCAGGTTATGTCTCCAACAAAGGTTTAATATACAGATAACACAGAGAAATCAAACGTATGACCAAATTAAGAACAAGTGATCCCATCTCTGTATGAAGGTACTTGAAGAGAAATATCTCTGAAGAAGACACGTGCTCGGTACACAGATGTATGAAAACATGTTCTTCATTCTTAGTCATCAGAGAAATGCAAATCAAAACAATATCATCTAACTCCAGTAAGATTAGCTCATATCACAAAATCCCCAAACCTATGGATGCTAGCATGTATGTGGAGAAAAGGGAACACTTCTGCACTGGTGGTGGGAATGCGAACTATTATTATTTTTTTTTTGGGGGGGGGAAAGATGTTTGGAGAACACTTAGAGATCTAAAAATAGACCTTCCATTCTACCATACAATTCCTCTTTTTGGTATATATCCAGAAGAAAAAAAATTATGTGATAATAAACATATTTGAACCAGAATATTTACTACAGCCTATTTTATAATTGCTAAATAATGGAAGAAGCCCAAGTGTCCATTGACCCAGAATAGATTAATAAATTATGGTATATATTCATCATGGAATATTTTTCATCCTTAAAGTAATATGGGGACTTTACCTCTTTTATGTTTACGTGAATGGGGCTGGAAAATATTCTTCCTAGCAAAGTCTCTCAAGAATGGTAGAAAAGTATCCCATGTACTCAACCTTAATATGAAACCAATCATAGCTTTCATACAAAAGCTATAGCCCAATTATATCTTAAGAATATGGGGAAAGGGTTAGAGAGGGTGGGGAGGATGGATGGAGGGTGGGTAATTGGTGGGACCACTCCTACATTGCATCTAACAAGGGTACACGTGAAACTTACTAAAGGTACAACATAAATGTCTTAACAATCTAACAAAGAAAATGCCAAAACGGCTATGTTAAACCAGCTTGATGAATATATTTAAAATTGTATATAAAACTAGCACAGGTGGCCCATGGTTGCATTAATGCACACAGCTATGAATTAGTTTAAAAAATGAAAAAAACAAACATATTATACTCATTGCTGTGAATAATCTACATTGTTAAAATGATTATATTACCCAAAGAAACATACACTTTTTTGGTAATCCCTGTTATTGCACCACTGTCATAGTGTAAAGACCTCAAAACAATAATACTTGGATTTCTACAGAATGACAAAAAACCTCAAATGGTAATGGCTGAACTTGTGAATAATGAAGACATCATGCAGAAATAAAAACAAATAAGAAGGAATCATGCTGTGAGACCTCAGACTACACTAAAAATTGATAGTGATCAAAACTACAAAACCATGTAGTATTGCATGGTACTGGCAAAACTACAGAGAGTTAGGTGTATAGAACTGAATAGAGAACCAAAAGAAGAACCCAGCTACTATCATGTGATCTTCCTTAAGCCAATGTAAAAATATTCAGTGGGTAAATGACCCCTTATTTAAAAAATTGTGCTGGGTAAACAAGCTGGAGAACTATGGCAGAGTGAAACTGGACCCATACTTTCACCGTTACCTAAGATAAACTCTCACTGGATTAAAGATTTAATCATAAGTCCTGAAACTATAAAATGATTAAAAAAAAAAGTGCAGGGAAAACTCTTAAAGAAAGCTGCCTGAGAAAATAATTTATGAGAAAGAATCCCCGGGGAATTGAAGCAGCACAAAAATACGTTACTGGAATCTGATAAAACTAAAATGCTTCTGCAAATCCAAGAACATAGTAGGTAAAGCAAGCAGACATCCCTCAGAATGGGAGCAAATATTTGCAGGTTATGTTCCCAACAAAGTTTAATAACTAGAATCCACAGAGAACTCAACATATTAGGAGTGATTCCATCTCAGTGTGAGCAAGAGACTTGAAGAAAAACTACTGTGAAGAAGACAGGTGGACGGTCTACAAAGACATGGAAAAATGCTCTTAATCCTTAATCATCAGAGAAATGCAAATCAAAACCACTTTGAGATATCATCTAGTTCCAGTAAAATTAGTCCAAATCAGAAAACCCCAAACCCATAGATGTTGGCATGGATGTGGAAAAAAGAGAGCACTTTTGCATTGCTGGTGGGAATTCAAACTAATATATTCCTTTTGTAAAGACGTTTGGATATCACCTAGGGATCTAAAAATAGACCTGGCAGTTTATCATTCAATACCTCTTATAGGTATATATTAAGAGAATAAAATCACATGATAACAAAAATATTTGCACCAGAATGTTTCTTTCAGTCCGACTAATAATTGCTAATTCATGTAAGAAACTCAAGTGCTCATCAACCCATGAATGGATTAATAAATTTTCGTATACATACACCATGGAATTTAATACAGCCTTTAAAAAGATGGAGACTTTACCTCTTTCATGGGTGGAGCTGGAACATATTCTCTGGAGTAGCTGAAACTAAAGGTAAGTGACACAACCTTGACTGTCTTTTCCATTTCAGTACAAACAGGGCTTGAAATTTGGGCTGAGGAAGTTTTGCTGTTGCTCACTCTGTCCCCAACACATGAGCTCAGGATATATGCCCACCTTGACTTCCTAGAATATCCAAATTTTATAGTCATGTATGGCAAAGTCATTGAACTCTAATGAAGAAATGACATCAGGGTTTTTGTGGAGTGTCCCATCACAGGCGCTGATGACACATGGGAATTAATTCAGGACTGTTTTGAATATCTGTGTTGGCAGATAATTCTACTAGCATGCACAGATCTTTTTTTTTTTTTTTTTTTTTGCTAATCAGGTTTAAATATTGATTGTGCATTGAACGTGTCGCCCAACAAAACCCTTCTACTTCCTATGTGTCCAAGATGCCAAAAGTGTGGCCACACACCTGGCACGGACATCAGGAATGTTGGATCATTTCAGATAAGCTGATAGTTCCCATGATGCTCATAAATAACTGCAGGTATGGAGTACCTTGCAGGACACATTGCCCAAACTTTAAAGGGGGACCTTAAGTGAGACACAACCATCCCCCATAAGCTTATTCTAGAGAAAGAAATAAAACATCACAAAAGTAAAATTGAGAATTATGTGACATCTGTGAGAGCTGTGAAATCATCTTTGGGCTTAGGTTATTGGTCTATAATATCTCAGTGTGGCACTACATAAAAAAAATTTTTTTTTCACTTGCTTACATGAGATATGAAATGAAAAGGAAAGTTAGGGTTGTTCCACACCATGGGCCACAGATACAAATTTTAGGAAACAAGCACTTAGTTTACAGAAAAGAACCCCACACATTTTAAACAGTTTGAACCCAATGCCAAACCCAGACAGCTACTGCACATGATTATTAAGAATAGGTTAAGCTCAAAATGGTAACCTAGAGAAACATCCATTGTGATGTTATCCACTATGACAATGCAGTTATTTAGTCCTATTATGTCCTGGGATCCAGGCTTCTGTTCAAAGATACTAAGAGGCATTTTCTGCTCACTTCAACTGGTGTCCCACAACTGTTTGAATGAGGACAGTTCTTATCCCTCCATCCACAGAATGAGAAATGACCTTCCATTTTTGCATTATTGATTCTGTTAACGGTTGAGATCCCTGGAAGAAGACACAAAACAGTTGAGATTTGAGATTTTGTACAAGAGTTTGACTCAAGCTAGACCACAGCTGACAAAACTGCATAAAGTCACTTATGTAGAATGTTATTTGTTTTTCTTTCTTTCTTTCTTTCTTTCTTTCTTTCTTTCTTTCTTTCTTTCTTTCTTTCTTTCTTTCTTTCTTTCTTTCTTTCTTTCTTTCTTTCTTTCTTTCCTTTCTTTCCTTCTTTATTTTATTATTATTCATGAGACAGACCCTAACTCTTTCACCCTGTCTAGAGTGTCATGGCATCAGTATAGCACACATGAAACTCCAACTCTTGTATTGAAAGGATCTTACTGCCTATGCCTCTAGAGTAGTGCAAACTAAAGAAAAGGACCACAAAGCTGGACTACCTTTTCTATTTTAGAGGGCACAGGTTAGGATATCAGGGTCTTGGGTGTCTTGATATTGCTCAGCCTTATCTCCAACACCTGAGCTTAGGGGCTCAGCCCACCTTGGCCTCCAAGAGCATCCAAATATTGTTGTCATGCATGAAAAATGTTATTGAATTCTTGTCATTGAACTTAAAAAATTACTTTATCACGGGGCTTTGGGGAGTGCTCATTTCTCAGGCCCTGGTGACACATAGGGATTCTGTCAGGACTGTTTTACATATCAATGGTGGCAGATATCACCACAATTATCCTAGGCTCTCTTTTTTCATAACCATACTAAATTAGTGATTGTGTATTCAACTTGTGACCCCCAAAATCTCTTCCACTTCCTATGTGGCCAAGAAGCTAAAAGTTTGTACTCACATGGCACAGACCTCAGGAATGTTGGACCTTTCCAGATAGGCTGATTATTCCCATGATTCTCATCAATAACTTCAGGTGTGGAGTATGCTATCGGACACATTGCCTAACCATATTTCAAGAGAGGACTTTCAGTGAGATCTCTATTGTCCAAAATAAGCCTATTCTAGAGAAACAAATAAAACATCACAAAAAGTACAAGTGAGGAATGTGTGACATACCTGTTCAGGTCTGGAAATTCACTGTCTGATATTTGGAATTGGGTTCTTGGTCTATACCATCCAAGGGCAGCAATAGGTATAAACCATACTTTTCCTCTTGCTTAGAATTCCATGTCTTGAAAAGGAAAGTAATGGTTATTGCAATCTCTTGGCCACAGATACAAACTTGAGGGAGCACAAATTGAATATGGAGAAAAGAATCAGACTGTTACAGTTTGAATCAAATTACAAACCCAGACACCAACTACACGTGTGTCAGGAATAAGGTTGAGAATAAACATGGTAATGCAGAGCAATACCCATTGTGATGTCATCTATAGTGATCATGTAGTGACATCGTCCTTATACTTCTGGGATTCAGGCTTCTGGTCAAATATAATAAGAGGCTTTTCTGCTCCTTTTATCTGTTGTGTCCCTCAAATGTTTGAATTACGATTCTTCTTACTCCTCCATCCACACAAACAGAAGTGATCTCCTATTTGGGCCTTTTTGATTCTACTGACAGTTGAGATTCCTGGCACTAGGCTGACACAACAGTTGAGATGTACATCAGTTTGACTCAAGTTGCTTCATTGCTGACAAAACTTCATTGAGTCAATTAAGTAGGACAATATTTTTTTTTTTTCCTTTGAGTCAGAGTTCAATTTTGTCTTGCTTAGTAGAGTGCAATGGCATCACAGGTCATAGCAACCTGCAAGTCCCTGGCTAAGGCGATTTATTTTTCTCAATCTTGTGAGGAGTAGGAACTATAGGCAACCACTCCAACACCTGCTTATGTTTTGTTGCAGTCACCTGGGGCCATATTATATTTCAATACCCTCCTTTTATGTACCTGGCGCCCTAACCACTGAGCATCAAACACCACCTTTCGGTTGTTATTTCAAGGACCTTTTTTAATACCTAACTCAAAACATCCATTTGAGTGAAGCTTACAAATTTACTATGCCTGACTACAGCCTTCATTTGGTCATATTTTCACAGTTCTTCAGCAAGTCTACTTTGCTTGAATGATCAAGGTAATTCTGACCTTTTTAGATGATAAAAATGTTTGTTGGTTGGTTTGTCCACTTCTTTGTGCATGCGTGTGTGTATGGGGATTTTTGAAATACAGTTTCCCTACGTGGAGCCATGTTGGTCTTTCGTTGCCTCATTTTAGATCATAACAACCTAACAGTTCAGGATTCAGGCAAATCCCCTGCCTGAGACTCCAATGTGCCTAGGAATACTGGTGCCTGTCACAATGCCTAGATAATTTTTCACATTTTCTTAGAGACAGAGTGTGACATTTACTCTCTTTGTTCTCAGCATCCCCTCCTTCAAGAACTCCACTCGTCTCAGACAGTCAGATCAATGGGATTACATGTGTGATCAATCATCACATATGATTGTAATATAAATGTGCACTTTTGGTCAATTTCTCTTTGGTCATTTTCTCTTTTATTGATTCATTGCATCTCTCTTCTCTTAATCCCCCACCAAATGATCTTTCCTCCTTCAGTTCTGTCTCTCTAATTGACTTACTTTCCCCATTATTTTATTTCCTTACTTCCTTTCTTTTTTTTATCTCTCCCTCTACACCTTAAGGGAATCTTCTCTATCGAGAAACAAAAACAACATACAAGTGATCCCTGAATGGGTAGTCTTGAACTCTATATTTGAATTGGGTAAATTGTGGAGTGTGTGAATTATATATGAATAGAGTTGCTAAATTTCAATATAAAGGCTTTTACCTATGAGGCAAAAAGAGAAAATCTTTGACCAAAACACTAACATGGATGAGCACCATAGCTGATGCCTATAAACACAGCAGTTTAAGAGGCCAACATAGAAAGATACCTAGAAGCTAAGAAGTTTCAGACCAGAATGAGCAACTTCATTAGACCCCACATTGTCCTAAACATAGTGCAAAACTTCCCAGCAGTGGTGGCATGGGTGTGTACTAACAGGGGACGAGAATGTTAACGTCAGGAGGATCACTTGAGTTTAGCAGCTTACATTTCCTTGAGCTATGATTGTACCAATGTATTTTTATGGGGACAAGGGGGAAACACAGTATGAAATCTATAAGAGATGTACTGTATATGTGCAGAATAATTCCAGTAGCATGTAATATATTTTATGCATGTATCCCATATGAGATTTATTACCAGAAATGCCAGTCTACTTCAATATGAGAAAATCAACTAATAGAACACACTATCTTAATAGAATTAATAAGAAAAATCACATGGTCATCTCAAGAGACAGAGAATAGGCTTTTGAAAGAGGCAACATTCTTGTTGATAAAAATTTTTAAAAATGTTAGATGAGAAGAGAACATCTTCAGAACTATTAATGGGATGTACACATTGATTGGACACATATTCCGTACTGTACTATGTTTAAAATATGGAATATTTTTTCCAACATGTGAAGAGGAATGAAGTGCACACTTATGTTACAATAAAAATGAATCTTAACGTCTTAATGATAAATGAAGAGGCAAGTTATAAAAGTGAACACAGAGTATGACTAAACTCAGAAGAAAACATAAAGACATGAATTAGTTCAGGAAGTATGATACCTTCTTCCCTCTACTAAGTGTAGATTATACATATCTTAGCACAACAACTAAGAAAATGTGGTGAAGGCTATGTTAACCAGTTTGATGAAAATGTTTCAAATGATTTATAAAATAAGCACATTTATAACTCTGACAAAGGTTTAATAACCAGAATCCACAGAGAACTCAAACGCATCAGCAAGAAAAAAACAAGGGATCCCATCGCAGGCTGGGCAAGGGATTTGAAGAGAGACTTCTCTGAAGAAGACAGGCGCACGGCCTTCAGACATATGAAAAAATGCTCATCATCTTTAATCATCAGAGAAATGCAAATCAAAACTACTTTGAGATATCATCTAACTCCAGTGAGACTAGCCTATATTACAAAATCTCTAGACCAGAGATGTTGGCGTGGATGCGGAGAAAAGGGAACACTTCTGCACTGCTGGTGGGAATGCAAATTAATACATTCCTTTTGGAAAGATATATGGAGAACACTCAGAGATCTAAAAATAGATCTGCCATTCAATCCTGTAATTCCTCTGCTGGGCATATACCCAGAAGACCAAAAATCACAACATAACAAAGATATTTGTACCAGAATGTTTATTGCAGCCCAATTCATAATTGCTAAGTCATGGAAAAAGCCGAAGTGCCCATCGATCCACGAATGGATTAATAAATTGTGGTATATGTATACCATGGAATACTATGCAGCCTTAAAGAAAGATGGAGACTTTACCTCTTTCATGTTTACATGGATGGAGCTGGAACATATTCTTCTTAGTAAAGTATCCCAAGAATGGAAGAAAAAATACCCAATGTACACAGCCCTACTATGAAACTAATTTGGGACTCTCACATGAAAGCTATAACCCAGCTACAACTTAACAACAGGGGGAAGTGGGAAAGGGGGGGGTGGGTAGAGGGAGGGGAATCGGTGGGATCACACCTGTGGTGCATATTACAGGGGTATTTGCGAAACTTGGTAAATGTAGAATATAAATGTTTTGGCACAGTAACTGAGATAACGCCGGAAAGGCTATGTTAACCACTGTGATAAAAATGTGTCAAATGGTTTATGAAGTGAGTGTATGATGCCCCATAATCATATCATTGTATACAGTTATGATTTAATAAAAAAATTAAAAAAAAAAGAAAAAAACAAGCACATTTTACCCCATAATTGCATTGATATACATAGCTATGGTTTAATTAAAAAAAAAAAGAAAAAGAAAAGAAAAACATGAAGATATGGCCAATTGTCTGCTAAGTGTAGGGTGCAGGTGGGTAAGGGTGGGGGGGAAAATGAAAGTGACTGTTGGTGGGTATTTGACACCCTATGTGTGGGGGCAGAAGGAAAGGCTCCATAATTAGATTGTGATTATAGCTTACAATTCTGTTTATACTAAGAAACCCAGAACTATACATTTGAAAAAAGTGAACTACTTATTTAAATAAAGCTGTTTGTGAATGTTTTCCAAAACTTAAAACTTGAGGTACTCAAAAGTCTCTCCGCATCAGAAGTACCCAGTGCGTGTGTATACCTGAGAGACAGTCAACCCTATCTCCCAGCTCACATACAGTCTACCAGGAATTGACATGGAAGGCACATTGTTCCATCCTACCCAAGTTTTCATTTTCTTTTTCCTTGAGACAGAATTTGCTTCCTTATCCTTGGTATAGTGCTTTGACATCATCATGAATAACTACAACCTCAAACTCTTGGGCTAAGCAGATGTTTTTCTTTTTTTTACTTTTTGCAATTTTTTGTGCACGGCCAATGTTGGAACCTGTCTCCTCTGGGATGTGGGGCCAGCGCCCTACTCCTTTAAGCCACAGGTGTGCGCAAGGGCTCAAAAGATCTTATTGCCTCAGCCTCCAGAGCATCTGGGAGTCCAGGGGCCTCCCACAGTGCCAAGTTACTTGGAAACCCGTGCTTTTGCCTCCCAGAGTGCTAGGATTACAGGTGTGAGCCTACACTCCAGACCTAGAAGTAAGGATATTTTTAAAACTATGGTCTATTTTCAGTGGTGGTGCTTCATGCCTATCATCTTGGCACTTTGGGAGGCCCAGTCAGTTATATTGTCTGAGCATCTGAATTGACGACTTTCCTGAGAACTAGTGAGATTCCCATCTTTGAAGAATAAAAACAGCCGGATGTTATGTAGGCGCCAAATGTTCCAGCTGAGGGAACAGGTTCGTTATTTTACAACACATGAACATTGCTGTGAGTTATGATTCCAGGGCACTCTACCAAGGGCAAAAATATAAAATTCTTTCTCAATAAATAAATGGAGAAAACCATTGGTTGGAGACTTAACACTCATTTCTACTTGTTTCCACAATTGCAGTTTTGAAATTTTACCACTAGATTACATGTCAACCAGAGAAATTATTCTCATAAAAAAATTGTATTCTAAAACCTGTATTAGTCAAGCATTTGGACTTCATGTAACTGTGACCCTTTTGATATTTTAAATTCTTGTAGTCATGAGAAACATCCCATACAGTGAATTCTTGACTTTAATCAGGCTTTTCATATTCACACTACAAAATCCATAGGACTCCCTTCATCACTTCTTTTGGGGTTCTCCAATCTGGGCTAATATTCAGTTGCCCCAGTCAGTCAGATGCCAGGGACCAGACATCTCTGAAAACCCCCTAACCATGAAACTACTGTCAAAATCCTAAAACACCTATTCAAAGCCTGTAGTTCCTGACTCATTGATCCTCCCCACAGAAGTGACAATAAATTTCCCCCTTTTATGTAGTCCCCTATTCTATTTTCCTACTACCCTTTCTCCCAACTTTTGCTCTTGGAACCTGTGCCTATAAAATTTTTCTTATTTCTATTATTTTTCATGAGACAGGATCTCCCTCTTTTGCCTAGTCTAGACTGTGATGGCCTCAGACTAACACACAGTCACAATCACCTCTTTGATTTAAGGGATCCTATTCCCGCAGCATCTGGAGTAGTTGGAACTACATGAAAGTCCCACAAGGTTCAGCTACCTTTTCTATTTCAGTAGGAACCAGGTAGAGTTCAGGGCTGAGGATGTTTTCTGTTTCTCAGCCTTTTTTCAAACACCTGAGCTCAGGGGATAATCTCACCTTGGCCTACAACAAAATACAAACATTATAGTCATGCTTGCCAATAATCATTGAGATCTATTTAAGAAATGACTTTTTCCAGTATTTGATGAGTTTCCAATCCTCAAGCCCCGGTGATTATGTTAGGACAGTTTGGTATATCAGTGTTTGGAGATATCACAACAATTATGCATACATCTCTTTTTTCTGTATCATATTTCATTAAAGTTTGTGTATTGAATGTGTGGCCCAACATAACCCTTCTACTTCCTTTGTGGTCAAAAAGCCAAAAGTTTGAATACACATGTTACAGAGGTCAGGAATGTTGGAAATTTCCAGATAGCCTGATATATCCCATGATTATGATAAATAATTGCAGCTGTAGAGTACTGGACACGTTGCGTGAACAGATGTCAAAAAGGACCTTAAGTCTGACACTTACAGTCCCAAACAAGCCTATTGTAAGCAAAAAAAAAAGCATCATAAAAAGTAGAACTGAGAATTGTGTGACATACCTGTCAGGTCTAAGAAATCACTGTCTAATATTTGGGCTCAGGTTTGAGCTCTGTACAACATCTAAGGGCAGCACTAGTTGTAAATCACACACTTTCATTTGCTTACAAATCCATGTATTGGAAAGGAAAGGAACGGTTGTTGAATCCCTTGGACACAGACACAAATAAACATTAGAAAGTAGGAGTTGAGTGCAGAGAAAGAACCCCACACTTTTTTAAGTTTGGACCCAAAAACATACCTGAAGAGCCACTGCACATACTTAGCAGGAATGAGGTTAAGCTTGAAAATGGTAACTCATGGCATCATCCATTGTGATGTCATCCACAGTGACCATGTGGTGACTTCATCCTTTATTTTCCTGGAATCCAGATATCTGGTCAAAGATGTCTTTTCTGCTCACTTTAGATGGTGTCCCTCAAGTGTTTGAACCAGGACACTACTTAGCCCTCCAAACACAGACATTGAAGTGATCTCCCATTTGTGCCTCATTGATGCTATTTATGACTGAGTTTCTTGGCACTAGGCTGAGACAACTGTTGAGATTTTGTATAGCAATGTAAATCAAGTTGCAACACAGCTGACAAAACCGCATAGAGTCACTTAATTAGAAGACTTTTTTGAGTCAGAGCCTCAACCTGTCTTACTGCATCCTACAATTCCCAGTCTCTAGCATTTCTTCTCCCTTCACATCCCAAGTAGCTTGGACTACTGATGCCTATCAGAATTCCAGGCTTTATTTGTTGAAATTTGGTCAGGATTGTGTTTAAACTCACTACACTTTTTATATGGGGCTTGTGCCCTACTCATTTAGCCACAGATATCTTCCATAGGATGCTATTACAAGGACTTGTTTGACCCCTACACCAAAACAATCTTTTGAGAGAAGCTTAAAAACTTTCTATGAGCCTGAATACAGCCTCAATTTGATCACAGTATCACAGGTCTAAAACATGTCTAATTTGCTTGAACCATCAAGTTAATTCTGGTCATTTTAGATGATGAAAATGTTTGTCAGTTGTTTTGTCTGTTTCTTATGCATGAGTGTGTATGTGCACTTCATTCCTTTTGATTGTTTGAAAATATTCCATCGTGTGAATATAGCACTTTATATATATCCACTCATCTTTAAATTCCATTAGTAGTCCTAAAGATGTGTCCTTCTCATCTAAAATTTGTTTAGTTGTTGCTGTTGCGTTTCAGGTGGGTCGAGGTTTGAACTGGCCATTCTCGGTATTTGGGATCAGCTCCCTGTTCACTGAGCAACTGGCTCCTCTCTTTTCTAATATTTAAAAAGATTTTATCTACCAGATATTTTGCCTCTGTCAAAAGACTTTTCTGTGTCTTTTGAGGCAATGGTGTGTTTTTTCTTACTGAGTCTATTAAAGTAGTGTGTTCTATTAGTTGATTTTCCCATACTGAGATGAACTGGAAATCCTGGTAATAATTCTTATTTGGAATACGTGTGTAAAGTATTTTGCATCCTACCTACCAGAATTTTTCTGCACCTATACAGTATGACTCTTATAGATCAGAAAGTACATTTTCCCCTTTGTTCCAGAACAATATATTACTATCATCAAACCTCAAGGAAATGCAAGCTGCTAAATTCAAGTGATCCTCCTGGGTTTATGAATCTCAGAAGCTGAGAATAAAGTATCATGCCACCACTGCTGGGGAAGTTTTGCACTTATTTCTTGGGCAAGTGGGAACTTACTATCTTGTTCAGTCTTGTCTTACACCCCTCATATTCCAGTGATCTTTCTGACCCAGACTCTGAAATGGCTGGGATTATAGGTCTGAGCTATGGTGCTCATCAATGCTTATGTTTTGGTCAAGGATTTTCTCAAATTTCCTCATAAATAACAACCCACAGAATAAAAAGTAAGAACGATATTCAGATATAATTCACACAGTCCACAATTCAACTGTTTACAGCACAGAGTTCTAGACTACACATTCATGGATTATTTATATAGTTTATTTGTTTCTATAGAAGTTTCCCTTAAAGTTTGGAGGATGGAAATAAAGAAGGAATAAAGGAAAGAAAGAAACGAAGAGAGAAATGGAATGAGAGAGAGAGACAATTGGAGGAAGGAAAGACAATGTGAGGGAGGAGAAAAGGGAGGAAGGGATGAAGGGAAACAAAGCAAAAGAAAATGATCAAAATGGGAGCTTACACCCATAATCCCACCCTTCTGTATGCTGAGATAAGTGGAGTTCTTGAATGAAGGGGTGCTGAGAATGGACTGAGCAATTGTCAGACCCTGTCTCTACTAAAAGATAAAAAATCATGTAGGCATTGCAAAAAGCACCCGTAGTACCAGACTCTTGGCAGTCCCAGGTGTGAGGACCACATGAATCCTTATAGTTTGAGATTTCTATGATCTAGACTGAGGCCAAGAAAAACTAGTCTGAGCCACATACAGAAACCGTATCCCAAAATGTCCATAGACACACACATTCACAGACAAAGCAACAACCCAACCAACAAAGATTTTCATTACCTAAAAATACCAGAATTACCTGGATGGTTGAAGTAAAGTAGACATGCTTTTAAGACCTGTGAAACTATGACCAAGTTGAGGCTGTAGCCATCCCTAAAAAGATTTTAAGCTCCTCTCAAATGGATGTTTTGGGATAGGTGTCAAATTGGTCCTTGAAGTAGCGTTATATGTGGGTTGCTTGTGGCAAAGTGGGTAGGTAACCAGGCCCATATAAGCAGAGTGGTGAGTTTGACCCGGGCCCCAGCCAACCTGCAAAGAAAACAAACAAACAAACAAATTTAGACAGGTGTTGTGATGGGTTCTTATAGTCCCAGCTACTTGAGAGGCTGAGGCAAATGAATTACCTAAGCTCAGGATAAAAGTTTGCTGTAAGCTGAGATGCCAAGGCACTCTACCGAGTGTGACAAAGTAAAACTCTGTCTTCACAAGAGAGAGAGAAAAAGGGCAAAAACAAACAAACAAACAAACAAACAAGAAAACAAAAAAACCCTGCATCCTACTTAAGTGATTCCATGAAGATATGTCAGCTGTGATGCAGCCTGATTAACACTGCTGAACAAAATCTCAACTGTGTGTCAGCCAGGAATCTTAACCGTCAATAGAATCAAAAAGGTACAAGTGAGAGATCACTTATCTGTCTGTGGATGGAGGACTAAGAAGTGTCCTGGTTCAAATTCCTGAGTGATAGCAGCTGAATCGAGCAGAAAAGGCCACTGGGTATCTCTGAACAGAATCCTGTATCCCAGGAAATTACAGGATGAAATAGGAACATATGCTTTCCAGGAATAAGTTTAAGCACAAACATGGTAAGCAGGACAACACTCGTTGTGATGTCATCCACAGTGATCATGTAGTGACTTCATTCTGCAATGTCCTGGGAACCAGGCCTCTGGTCAAAGATATTAAGTGGCCTCCCAGAGCAACCAAATATTATAGTCATGTGTGGCAGAAGTCATTGAGCTCTACTTAAGTTATTTGAGGGGTTTTGAGTGTGAATTTTTCAGGCCTCAGTGACACAAAGGAATTCTGACAGGACAGTTTTGCATATCTTTGGTGGCAGCTATCACAAAAGTTAGGTCCACGTCTCTTTTTTGCTTATCAGATTTCATTAGTGATTGTGTATTAAACGTGTGGCATAAGTAACTCTTCTACTTCCTATGTGGCCAAGAAGCTAAAAGTTTGAATACACCTGGCCCAGAGGTCAGGAATGTTGCAACTTTCCAGATGGGTGATATTTTTCAGGATCAGAGGAAATAACTGCAGGTATGGAGTGCACTATGGGAGACATTTTCCAACAAGCTTTCGAGAGGACCTACACTAGGACACCTGATGCCTGAAACAAGCCTATTCTAGACAAAGAAATAGAAAAGTATAACTGATAATTGTGTGATGTAACTGTCAGGTCTATGAAATCACTGTCTGATCTTTGGGCTTTGGTTTTTGATGTGTAACATTCCAGGGCAGCACTAGGTATAAACCATACTCTTCCACATGCTTACAAATCCACGAAGTGAAAAGGAAATGAAAAGTTGTTGAATCCCTTGGCCAGATACATTAACAAACTTTTGGAAGCAGGAATTGAATGTGGATAAAAGAACCCAACTTTTTATGTAACAGTTTGTACCCAATAACAAACCAGGATAATCAGTACTTGTGCTTACCAGCAATAAGATTAAGCATAAAAATGATAACCCAGGGCAACATCCATTGTGATGTCCTCCACGGTGACCATGAAGTGACTTCATCCTGTAATATCCTGGGATCAAGGCTTCAGCTCTAATAAACCAAGTGCCTTTTTCTGCTCACTTAATTTTGTATTTCTCAAGGGTTTGAATAAGAACATTTCTAGACACTCCACCCACAGAGAGAGAAGAAATCTACTATTTCTGACTTATTGTTTCATTGACGGTTGAGATTCCCAGCACTAAGGTGACACAACATTTGAGATTTTATACAGCAGTGTGACTCAGGCTGAATCACAGATGGCATAACTTCACGGAGTCACTTCACTTGTTTTTTGCTATTTTTTCTCTCACTTGTCACCCTTGGTAGAGTGCCCTGGCATCACAGCCAACAGCAAGTTTCTCCTCTTGAACTTGTTGATTCTTTTGCCTCAGCATCCCCAGTACTCAGGGCTACAAGAGCCCTCCACAAGATATGACAATTTTTTTTTGTCAGTTTGGCCAGGGCTAGGTTATCACTTACCACCCTGGTAACATATGGCTGGCCACCTAAACAGTTGCCACAGGCAACACTCCTGGAATGCTATTTCAAGGACCCGTTTGACACCTTCCACAAAACATCTATTTTAGAAAAGCTTACATATATACTATGCCTGGGTACTGCCTCAATTTGGTCATAGTTTCCCAGGTCTTAAGCACATCTAATTTGCTTCAACCATCAAGGCAATTGTGGTATTTTTAAATGATGATTATTATTGGTTGGTTTTTTAGGTTGTCTGTCCGTGTGTGTGTGTATAAGAATTTTTTAAAAGAAATTCTATTATACTTAAGCCTTTATTTTTAAAATTTATTTTTTATTAAATCATAATTTTGTACATTGACGCTTTTATGGAGTCAAGGTACTGCTTCAATACGACACCTCCCATCCAAAACAAGTCTCTTCTAGAGAATGTAATAAAAAGTCAAGTAAAGTAGCACAGAGAATTTTGTGACCTGTCAAGTCTATGAAATCACTGTCTGATCTTTGGCCTTGTGTTCTTAATGTGTAACATCTCAGGGTAGCACTAGAATACGAAGATAGATGTATAATGCTGTGAATATATTAAGAAACACTATAATATATTAAGAAATTATTTCAAAGGGTGAACTATTTATTTCAATGAAGCTAATTGAAGAAGTTTCCCAAAACTTGAGGTACTCAAAAGGATCACAGCATAAGAAGTACCCAGACTATGAGAGGAGTTGAGAGACAATAAACCCTATCTTTTTGCTCTCACACAGGTTGCCATTGATTGACATGAAAGGCATATTGTACCCTCCTACCAAAGTTGTCACTTTCTATTTCCTTGAGACAGAGTCTGACATTTCGCACTTGGTAGAGTGCCTTGAGGTTAACCTAGCTAAATGCAGTCTCAAACTTTTTGGTCAACAGATCCTATGGCCTCCTGAGCATCTTGGAGTCTAGGTCCTCCCCCACAGTGCACAGTTACCTTGGACCAACCTCTTCTGCCTCACAGAGTTTTAGCATTATAGGTGTGAGTCATGACTCCAGACCTTGAATTTGGGATACTTTTCAAACTGTGGTTGGTGGCAAGATATGGTGCTCCATGCCTGTCGTCTTGGAATATTGGGATTCCCCATTAGTTGTACTGTCCGTGTTTCTGATTTGGAGACCAGCCTGAGCACTTGTGAGATCTCAATCTCTGAATAATAAAAAATGGTAAGATGTTTTGCAGAGCCTAGTGCCCCAGCTGAAGAAATAGGTTCACTTGAAGACAACACTTGAAATTTGCAGTGAGATATGATATCGGGGCTCTCTACTGAGGGCAAAAAAATAAGAGTCTGACTCAAATCGGTCTTTCTTTTCTAAGCACACTAAAATATTCAGTGGATACCCTCCACCTCTTCTGTTGAATCCTTCAATCTGGGAAAATATTCCCTTGTCCACTGAGTCTGAACCCAGGGACTAGATTTCTTTGGAGAACACCTACCCATCATATCAACTGTCAATAACCTAATGAACCATTCCTAAATTCCCCTGTCTTGACTCATTCTCCTTCCTTCTGGTGGACACAATAAACCTCCTCCTTTATGTAGTCCTATATTCCATCTCCTTACGACCTCTCCTTATACTTTGGCTCTTGGAAACAATTCATTGCTAATTTTATTTGTTTCTTTTTTTTCTTGGAGGGAGACTTTCTCTTTGTCACTTTCAGTTGAGTGTGGTTTCATCACAGCTCACAGTAAGTTTCAACTCCTGAGCTTAGGCGACACTTTTGCCTCATCCTCTTGAGTAGCTCAGACTACAGAGCAAACCAAAGCACCCAGCTATTTTTTGTTGATGTTAGTCATGGCTCTGGTTTGAACTCACTACCCATGTTATTTTTAGATGGCACCCTACACAGTGAGCCACGTGCAATGCCTGTGAGACACTATTTCAAGGACCTGTTTGACACCTACCTCAAAACAACTACTTGAGTGAAGCTTACAAATTTATTATGCCTGGCGATAGCCTCAATTTGATCATAGTTTCACAGGTGTTATGTATGTCTTGTTTGCTTGAACCATCAATGTAATTCTGGTCATTTTAGATGATGAAAATCTTTGTCAGCTGTTTCGTTGGTCTGTCCATGCATGTATGCTTGGGGGTGGTATTTTTGAAGTATGATTTCCGTATGTGCCCCTGGCTAGTTTTTTGTGTTCTTAGCCTGGATCATACCAAATACAAACTCCAGAATTCATGAAATCCTCCTGCCTGTATCCCATGTAGCTAGGATGACAGGTGCCTGATGCAAGGCCTAGATGATTTTTCTCTTTTTCCTAGAGACAGGGTCTTACAATTAGTCCATTCACAGCATTCTCTGGTTCAAGAACTCCACTCATCTCAACATGCCAGAGAGTAGGGTTATAGGTGTGAGCCACTAAGTTCATTCCTTTTCTCTTTCTTTGTTTAGTGCTGTCCATCTCTCTCTTTTCCCCGCACTCACTTTATACTTCTTTCCTCCAATTCTTTCTCTCATTGGCTTGCTCTCTCCATTCTTTTCTTTCCTTCATACCGTCCTTCCTCTATTTCTCTCCTCTATGCTTTAAATAAAACCTCTCTTGTAACAACCAAACTATACAAGTGATCTCTGAATGTGTAGTCTGGAACTCTATACTTGAAATGGGTGAATTGTGGAGTGTGTAAATTATGTCTGTATAGTGTTATTTTTTATTCTGTGGGATGTTATTTATGAGAAAATAAAGAAAATCTTCACCAATACATAAGTATGTATGAGCACCTAGTTCACATCTATACTCCCAGCCATTTCAGAAGTTGAGGAACAAAGATCCCTGGAAGTTAAGGGGTACAGAACAGGCTTAGCAACATAGTAAGACCACGTTTGTTCAGGAAATAAGTGCAATACTACCCCAGCAGTGGTTTCATGAGCCTGTACTCACAGCTGCTGATAAGCATATACTCAGGAGGATCACATGAGGTCAGCAGCTCGCATTACCTTGAGGTTTGTTGGTATCAATGCATTTTTTCTTTTTGTTAAGACTGTCACTTTTTTGCCCTAGGTTAAGTGCCATGGCATCACACATCTCAACCACACCTCCAGCCTAATGTCTTAGCCTAATGTCTTAGGCTATTCTCTTGCTTCAGCCATGAAATTTTTGGAGAACATTTTGCCTGCAACAAAGCCCGGCTTTATTTTTGCTGCAGTTTAGCCAGAGCTGGACATGAACCAACCACCATTGTTATGTAAGGCCACCTCCCTACCCACTGAACCACAGGTGCTGCCCAAGCATTGTATATTTCTGGGTCAAAGGGGGAAATGCAGGGTCAAATCTATAAGAGATATACTGTACGGATGAAGGGAAATTATGTAACATACCAAATATTTTATACATGTTTCTCAAATAGTATTTCTTAGAAAGATTTTTTGTTTATATCAATATGAGTAAATCAACTATTTGACCTCTCCTATGAAGCATATTGTAAGGATACAAGTCAAATGTATCAAGTATTGAACATAAAGTCTTAACTCTGTGATTAATACATGAGGAGAAAGATATGTTAATTAGTAGAATGTAAGTATTGTGATTTTTAGAAATAAACAACACATTGAATCCCACAAAGGCATAATTGTATTCATGATCTATGTATATGTGTCTTAATACTAAAATAAATTAATCATCAAAAAAACTACATTAATAAAATCAATGGGAAAAACCATGTAGTGACTTCATCAGTATGACAAAAGTGTTTTGACAGAGGCAAAATATCTTGTTGATAAAGTCTTTTAAATATCTTAGATAAGAAGGGAATATTATCAGGACTAGTAATGGGATTTATAGATGATTGGATGCATATAACCTGCTATATTCACACAATGACTATTTTTCAACCATCAAAAAAAATAAAGTGTACATTTAGGTTATGATAGGAATTAACCTTAAAATCATTATGATAATGGAAAAGGGGGGGAGGGCGGTGCCTGTGGCTCAGTCGGTAAGGCACCAGCCCCATATGCCGAGGGTGGCGGGTTCAAACGCGGCCCCGGCCAAACTGCAACCAAAAAATAGCCGGGCGTTGTGGCGGGCGCCTGTAGTCCCAGCTGCTCGGGAGGCTGAGGCAAGAGAATCGCTTGGGCCCAGGAGTTGGAGGTTGCTGTGAGCTGTGTGATGCCACGGCACTCTACCGAGGGCCATAAAGTGAGACTCTGTCTCTACAAAAAAAAAAAAAAAAAAGAAAAGGGGGGGAGAAGGCAAGACATCCAACTGGAGCAGCTTTCCATAGAGGCTTTTCTTCAGAAGAGGAGTTAAAGGACAGATGTTTAACAAGTAAGCTGATGATTTTGAGCTGAGCTAAGAGAGAAGTTCAAGAGCGCTCATCTCCTCTGTAGAGGTGAACTGCAAATCCAAGGAAACAAACAATAGGTAGAATATCCTTCCAAGCATACAGGAACACCCTGTCCCATGAGTTTGGCTCACAGTTTATGTTCTACAAACAAGCAAGCTGAGTTCAGATGACTTCCTATTTTATTTCCTGAGAGAGAACCTCTAAATTCAGAATTTTTTCCTCAGAGAGTACACACTAGTGTGCAATGGTACTCTCTCACCAGGCATAAAAGTGAACATAGACTGTATGAGTAGTTCTAAACTCCAGCACTCCTCTCCACTCAGACTCCTAGGTCTGAAGCCTGTCCCTCATGGAGTCCAGGCCCTTGAACATTTTCTTGAGAGGTAGGAATAGTGGCTTCAGTTATTCTAGGTCTGTGGCACTAGTGTAGATCATGGACTGTGAAGCAAGGAAGCCATACGTAAGGGGTTGAAGTTGTTCTCTGTGTCACAAGGCAGAAGCAACTGTGTTTGAAAGAAAAGGACTCACACCCATGGGGGTACTTTGCACAGAAAGTCTTCCTCTCTTAGGAAACAGAGGGATCTGACCCTCTAGTCCTGTGGCAGCCACTGGGAGAACAGATCTGAGACTGAAATGCAGGCATTGTGAGGAAATGGTATGCCTAAGATAGTACTTGCTTGGTCCGGGTGATGCAGGAACAGAGTATACAATTTTCATGCGTGCATAGGCAGCATACTCCCAGGGAGGGGCAGAGTCAGAACTACTGCCTTTGTCAGCCCAAGATGTAATCGGCCCCCAGGAGAGCATAGCAGAAACGAAGTAGTCATGGTAACACCACCAACCCACAGAGTGGCAGAAACTGAGAGTCGTTTGTGAGCTCTAACTGCACCTGCCACAACACAGAAAGCGGCAAATCCTGAGAAGCCACCCCATAGAATTGGTGCAGAGATATTTGCACATTATAGGGCTGAGTCACAGTTTCTTTGAACTCAAAAAGCACCTAACCTACTGTCCCATAGATGGGACAGTAATGTCCATTCTGTGAGAATATAAGTGACAGCAATATCAATCTGGGATGAGGCCAAAGGTGTTAAACTCTCCAGCTTCCACTAAGCAACCAAGCTTGTCAGTATTCAGCTCCCACTGCTGACTGGTGCCCGAGTGCTTCAGTCCGCTCAAGGAGACTTAGATTATCCTGTGAGTCAGGCAGTGGAAAACCCCTAAAGAATCTGCTCATTGGAAGGAACTGGGTCAGAACCTTTTGTGCTTACCAGTGACCAGGTGTGACAGAAGTGCAAGGTGGGGAAGGAGGCATCAACCTTTCCAGACTAAATTTTTTTTTTGCTTTGTGGGCTCTTCTGACTCCATAAAGCAATGTATCAAGTCATAATCTTAACAGAAGATGCCTTATATCTACTTGCTGGAGACCTTTTCTACTCTCTCACATGAGATTGTCTGCAGACTGGGACAATTGATCTATAATCTAAGCACCATCCAAGTTATTACCCTGTTTGTGTTGTTGTGAGAAGGTTTGGTTTTTTTCTTGTTTAGTTGTTGTTCCTGAATGGTGGGCTGTCTTATTTGTTGGTATTTATACACAGCTGAGACTACAAGCCAGAATTGCTGATTCACTAGGATTGGACAGTTACAAGATGAAAACAAGAGAGAGCCAGTTAGCCGCTCCACATTAAGCAGATTCCCACTGTCTCAGCCATGGTAATGTACAGGTACTATGCAAAACTGTAGGGGAAAAGCTGCAGGGACCAGTCCCAGCTCTTGGGCAAAGGGTCAGTTAATTCACTACTCCAGGAGACCCCAACCCAATTTCACCTTATCTGCTCATCTAGCCAAATGATGAAAAATAATTATGGGCCAGAATCCGTGGGGAAACTCTGGCATATCGAATCATCACACTAGATCAACTCCCCCAAGGAACAACAATTTGGACACGCCAGAAGATCCCATTCATAAACAAATTGCTGAGATGTCACAAATCAAATTCAGAACTTGGATGGCAAATAAGATTAACAGATTGGAGGTAAAGTTGGAAGTACAAATTCAAAAGCATTTCAAAAGTTGTCTCAATAATTAAATTAATTCAACAACAAAATCACCAAAGATATAGACAAATTAAGGCAAGAACTTGCAGCCACTCAATTATGTGAGAAATATAGTAGAATAGCTCAGTAACAGAATGCAGGAGGCAAAAGAAAAGATTTCTGACATTGAAGATAAAGCTTTTAAATGCTCCCAAATGCTCAATGTAGAAGATAAGTGGAGAGCAAAAACAGATTATTCACTCAGAGATTTCTGAAACAATGCAAAGACAATGAATATTCTCCTCATAGGAATTCCTGCAGCCAATGAGGATGCTTTGAATTACCCACATGATATACGTATAGAGATAATTGAAAAGAATTTCTCAAACATGCAGGAGTTTGGTAAATCCATTTAGCAGACAGTTTCAGTACCCCAGAACTACTCAACTCAAATAAAGCATGCACCAGACACGTTATATTTAACCACACGAAAGTTAATATGAAGGACAAAATTCTGCAAGCAGCCAGATGTAGGAAAAACATAATATTTTAATGACATTCACATGTTTAAGAAAATTGCTATAACTAAAACTGCTTTCCAGGATATTCTCAGAACTATTTTCCGTAATGATCAGCACAATCCTATACAACCAAAGTAAACTTACTCAGAATGTTTTGATAAAATTCCAACTTCTACAGTAGCAAAAGTTTTAAAAGTACCCACTGGACTTTCAAAAATAAAAAAAATCTATGCCCAAAATACTACCAGGTTTATCAACAGTCTCAGTTAATGTGAATTGCTTAAATTGTCCTCTAAAGAGGTACAGCTTGGCTGAATGGATACAGAAATTTATAAGAGAGACTCTAACAGACATGATCAACTTGATTTTCTACAGTTTCATAATAGATGCAGATTTTAATATCCATATGTCAGTTTTGGATAGATGGTCCAACAAGAAACTAAGGAATGTGTGGTGCCTGCGGCTCACGTGTAGGGGAGCTGGCCCCATACACTGAAGATGTTGGATTCAAACCCCGGCTTGGCAAAATTTCAAAATAACAAAAAAATATCAAGGCAGTGTTGTGGGTTCCTTTAGTCCCAGTTACTCTGGAGGCTGAGGCAGAGAATCACCTAAGTCCAGGAGTTGCAGATTGCTGTCATTGCAGCCATTGCCACCTGTAAGAAAAGCTTGGAGGCCACTTCAGGTATAAAACAGAATGTGATTTATAAAACCTATGCTGGTGGATGCCTTTTATATTCTTTTTTTATTTTCCTGCATGGCAAAAGCAAGTGAGTACAGAAGAAAAACACGGCGATCAGCTCAGGGCAGCATTGCAGTCAGGGTGCTATAACATGGCGGTTGGCAAAAGGAACATCTGGGGTGACTACTTAAGAAAGCTTTCACCATTGTTTTACCTGTGGCTTGGAGTCTTTGGTATCTCATGGAACTTTTTTATTCTATTCTGAAACCTGTTCCTAGATTTTGCCAGGAGGGATGGAGATTGATATGTGTGGGAACTTAGTCTGAGACAGTTGGGGGCCTTTAGGGATCTTTTTGCAGGGTCAGGTATTACATTCCCCACTGTTCTTTTTTAGGAATCAAATTCTTCATTCATCTGTGTCACTGGGAAGAGGCTGATCTTATTCAGAGCTGTGAAGGAAACTTTCATTTTTCAGGCTAAGGTGAGCTTAGACATCAGATTTTTATCTCTATGCACAAAGTCTGTGTGCTTCAGCAAGGTCATGAACAAAGCAGTTTTAAACATTTGGATGGCTCTACCCTAAAAATCACACACCTTGATCTCCATTCGAGACAAAATCTGTAGTAAAAACCTAATAATCTTGTTAAGGGGAGGGTCTTTTTTTTTTTATTAAATCATAGCTGTGTACATTGATATGATCATGGGGCATTACATACTAGCTTCATAAACCATTTGACACATTTTCATCACACTGGTTGACATAGCCTTCCTGGCGTTTTTCAGTTATTGGGCTAAGACACTTACATTCTACATTTACTAAGTTTCACATATATCCTTGTAAAATCCACTGCAGGTGTGATCCCACCTGTCCCCCTCCCTCTACCCACATCTCCCTCCCTCCTCTCCCTCTCCCCCTTCCTCCTATTCTTAGGTTGTAACTGCATTATAGCTTTCATGTGAGAGCAGTTACACTACACCTATACACTCTTACACACTTTTTAACAGACCTGCTGCTGTTGCAATGTGTAAGGAGTTGATTTTACCTTATCTTAATTTAGTGTCTTAATATCAGCTTATTTCTGCAGGTGCTGATATTTTAGTACTGAGGTCTTAGGGACTGTGACTCTTCTTGGGTTTTCTATTCAGGCCTTAAAAGTACCATGGTTATGGACATATATATATATATGGCCATATATATATATATATATAACATATATATATGAGTTTTTACTTTTCTCTGTGAAATATCTCTCCTTTTTTCAAATTCAAAACATCTAATTAAGACAAGTCTCTTGAGGATTTTCCTCAGGCTTTCACCATGCATTGACCAGCCAGCTCTCAGTATGTGTCCAGAGCTGGGCATATTTACTGTCTCTAGATGTCATAAAAGACAGCCTTTATCTTGGGAGTTGTCTTCCTGCATACAGTGTCCTAAAAGGAGGTCATTGACATCATGGAGCAGCACATATTTTATTTTTTCAGTCGGGAATTCATGGAAGTCACCAGTCAGTGTTTCTTTAAAAATTGTGAGTGTTTTGAATCTCTGTGGCAATCTCCTTGCAATTTTCATGTCATGTCTCTTCTATAGGGAAGCAAACAGACTCTGGCTCTCTGGAGCCAACTTTATGCTGAAAAGGCATCTTTTAAGTCTAGGCTAGTGGGGCTCTTGGCTTCTGCAAACAGCAGACTTAGGATAGTATACAAATTAGGCACAGTAGGATGCAGTGTTAAAGTAGAGTAAATATAACTGATGTATATAATTCTATACTCTTTGTCCAGTCTCTTATCCTCAGTTAACAAATTATTTTAGTAAAACATTTATGTCTTGTCTTATGAGTTGATATTACAGACAAGACTGGGATTTAATATAGGGGGGTGACACCTTTTTTCTTTTCGAACCATTTTTTTCTCCAGTTTTTATCTTTATTAAAAACAAAATATAAGTTGTGCCTTTGGCTCAAATGAGTAGAGCGCCAGAGCCAGCCCCATATGCCAGGAGTGGTGGGGTAAAAAACCCAGCCCAAGCCAAAAACTGCAATTTAAAAAAAAATTATATATATAATTTTTTATATATATATGCAACTAACTTAGTGGCTAAAGAAGGCTAAAGAAAAGAAAATGTACCTTCAGTATACTGTATCTGATAGCTTGCATAAACTTTAGTAAGAATAATTATTGACCATCTAGGTATTTCTTTCCTATAAAAATTGGCTTTTGATGGAACCTGTTATAAGGAATCTCAGGCTGGACTTTCTTGAAAGCCTTTCATGAGCAGTTTCTATCTGTGTCATTGAATACCTGTATCCATTGGGTAAATTCCTCTTCTCTTGAGGTTCCCAAGCATATTTCGGGTCTCAGACATGTCAGCAAGTGACTTTCGTTACTTACAGAAATCAGGAAATGTTACTGATGGGTATCTGGGTTGTTTTTCAAAGGGATTTTTTTTTATTGGCTTTATAAAGTCAACCTTAATTCTTTAGTGTTGTCTGGACACTTCTGGAAATGCCAGACAAGGCCTTGGTAAAATAATCAGTGTTATCATTATTCTATAGAAGAAAACAGATTACTATTTAACTTATGTCAATAACTGTATTGTTAGGAATTAAAAATACTTACAAATGGCTTTTAAATTTTAGAGAAATTAAGGAGATAAAAATACATGTTTTAACCTCTGTTCTTAAGTGCATACATTGCTTGAAAAGCTATAAATAGCTTAAAACACAGAAAATTATTTTCTTTACTCCTGGAAAACAGAACACAGGAAGAAACAACACTATTTTAAACAAAAAGCCATTGCAAACCTGTTAATTTCTATGTAAGTGATTTCTGATCTTTTTTAAGTTAAGTTAGCAATACTCATAGACAAGTTATCTTTCCAATGAAAGTTAAAGAAAATACATAGTTTACTGGATTATATGTAAATTTCTTTAGGACAGATTTATAACATAGTATTTTTTTCTCATATAATGCTAATTTTTTTTTTTTTACTCTGAAAGAATATCTCAGTTTACTATGAACCCAATTATTCAGTCAATAGAAGAGTCAAATGTTTAACATAAACTTAAGATTCTATATGAACAGTGGGGGAAGGTAGTTAAACGTCATTTTCCAGAGGTGAGGAAATTTTGGAATACACAGGGGGGCTGTATTTTCTTTTCCATTGAATGTTCATTTCTGTATTTGTGGGTTTCTATCACAGAGGACTACTGTGGGTCTTTCCTGCCACCTTAATGGGACTTTTCTCTCAGTGTAATAATTGCATGAGGCCTCTTAGGAAATGACATCAGTCAGGTGCTGTGGAGCACTCTTGTCAGGGAACCATAATGTTGTAGGAAAACAGTGAATTAAAACAGACAGACATATATATTAACAATATACAGGAAGAAACCTTTAATTGCTGGAAAGAAGAAGAATTCAGATGTCTCAAGTTATAAAATGCTGAGTTCTAGGGAACCTTTTATAACTCTTTTATACTTGTTTGCTTTTTCTCTTCCGCTCAATACAAGATTTTTTCAGGCTGAGACCAATTATTTAATAAATACTGAACAAATGATCTAAAATGACATGCCAGACATGGACCTGACATGAATAATGTGTAAAGATTTATATTTACTCTCACACACTCATATTCTCAAAACCAGAACCAAAACACCTTCTCATATAGTTTTTAACAGACCTGTGGGTGATCTAAAACCACGGGGGTTGACTGAACTTCCGCTTTCATTTTAATGGTGTTTCTGGTGGTGGTTACCAGCACATATTTCTGGGAGATCCCAAATGGCAGTAAAGTCAAGGCTTCTCATGCTTTCAAAAGCTTCTGACAGGCCAATAGCCTGGGAACCTGATGTCACTGTCCCTCTGGCCTTCCCTAAGAGGCTCTACACAAATGATGACAATTGAATTCAATGATTATTTATATATTTTTATAACAAATTACCATAAATAAGCACAAAAAATACCATGAATAATTACATTAGTGTCTGCAGACACTAGTCAAATTAGATGTTAAAGTGGCTTATCTCCAGAGGTGGATCACATGTGAATTTAGGAGTGATTGTCAGCTGGTCTCCTTAGGGCTTCAGGTTCTCTGGAGACCCTGGGACATTTTCCAGGGGGTGCCTCCCCTCAGAGAGACCACAAACAGTCTTCCTCCTGAAGGCTGCCTGAAGAATGGAAGGATGCTTGACAACTAGAGTAATGTTATTTGGCTTTTTTTTTCTTCAAGTCAAGAAATCTTCTTTCTCTGTCTCTCTTTATTTTTTTTAATGAGTAATTACCTTAGATTTTCTGCTGAGTACCTGCACCTTATGTTAAGATGATTTATAACATAATGACTACAGGTATTTGGCAGCCAAAGAGAGGAATAGTTGTAACAAACTTTGTAGTAATTATTTAATTGCCAGAAAGAGATGGTCTCAACTCCATGCATGTTATAAAATGAGGAAGTACAAAAGGGCCATGTAGTCCAACTTACATCTGGAAAACAATGTCAAGGGCAGGGGGAAAAATAGGGAATATACAAGAGAGAAGATAAAAAGTCTAGTTGGCAGGTTGAGGCAGGGAGACAGAGTCGGTCTTTCACAAGGTGTTAAAAAATTTTCTGTGCCCACTCTCTGTGTGAAAATAGGCTCTTCTTCCCTAGCCACAACCAGTGGCCACAGCCTGGATTACAACAAATCGTACACTTACACGTGACAGCAAGAAAACAGAAATGTTGGTACCTCTACTTGGAATTGACCAATCTTCAAAAGGAATTCTCACAAGTCATTGTGAAACCGCAAACACAAATTTGACAAACAACTCACACACACTAGTGCTGACCTAAACTTGGATTTTACCAGGGACTCACTCCCTGTGAGTCTAAAGAGCAACTAGGCAGACCACAGATTGACCCACAGTGAGCCTAAAGAAGATAATCTGACAGACCAGGAACTCACCTTCTGTGAGCCCAAAGAAGAGAAAAAATAGACAACAAGACTCATTTTCTGTGAGTCCTAAAAGGAAAAATCTGAGACAGATTAGGGACTCTCCCCCGTGAGTACAAAACCATCTCTCTGAGGCCTTTCCCTGGAGCCATGAGATAGCAGTAGGCCTAGATGGGATCAGGAGGTGGAAATCTCACTGGGGACTCTAGAAATGTTGTACCCATTGCCTCCTGTAAGAAAAATTTGGACCTCACTTAAGGTATAAATCAGATGGCAATTTATCACACCTCTGCAGGGGCCACTGTCCAAAAGGGCTGGTGGACCCAAAGAAAGGACCACGCTGCCTTTTATATTCTTTATTTGCTGCATGGCAAAAGCAAGTGAGTACAGAAGTGGAACATGGTGGTTAGCTCAGGGCAGGGTTACATTCAGGGGGCTATACTATGGTGGTTGGCATAGGCACATCTTGGGAGACTCAGAAGCTTGGGAAACTCTGTTTGACTAAGCTTTCACGTTTGCTTTACTGGTGGGTAGGAGTCTTTGAGAACTCAGGGAACTTCCTTTTTCTATTCTGAAACCTGTTCCTGGATTTTGCATGGGGGGGACGGGAGATTGAGAAGTGCATGGACTTAGTATGAGAAAGTTAAGGGCCTATATGGGTCTTTTTGCTTGGTTGGTTATTACACTGTGAGCTGTGTGATGCCACAGCACTCTACTGAGGCTGATAAAATGTGACTCTGTCTCTGTATAAAGAGAAAAAGATAGATAGAAAGAAAGAAAGAAAGAAAGAAAGAAAGAAAGAAAGAAAGAAAGAAAGAAAGAAAGAAAGAAAGAAACTTAGAACAGATATTTTTAGATTAACCTTAATCATTCAACAATTGGATTTGTGAGAAATATACAGAACATTTTATCCTAAGAAAACTAAATACACATTCTTCTCATCAGCCCATGGAATATACTCCAAAATTGATAACATCTTAGGTCACAATTGTCACCTCAGCAAATTTAAAAAAAATAAAAATTAATATTTGGGCTGTGCCTGTGGCTTTATAAGTTTGTTCCATCCCCATTTACAAAGGGTAGCGAATTCAAAGCCAGGCCTATCCAAACTGCAACAAAAACTAACTGGGTGTTGTGATGGGCACCTGTATTTCCAGTTACTCCATATTCTGAGGCAAGAGCATCACCTAATACCAAGGGTTGGAGGTTGTTTAAACTTAGATGCCATGGCACTCTACTGAGGGTGATAAACTGAGACATTGCCTCTAAAATTAATCAATCAATCAATTAATCAATCAGTAAGGAAATAAATAAATTATTTCTTGCATCTATTTGGACCATCTGGGAATACAAATTCAACTTAGTAAAAACATGAATAATCCTTCTGATATGAAAACATTGAAACTAAATAGCTGGGTCCTAGATGAGATTAAAAATGAAATTACCAAATTTTTGGAACAAAGTGGTAATAAAGACATGAATTACCAAGACCAGCAAAATAGCACAAAGGCATTCTTAATAGGGAAACGTATACCGTTGCAAGCTTATTGAAGGGAACAGAAAGAGAGGAAGTAAAGAACTTAATGGGACATCTCAAAAAAACTGTAAAAGGAATGACATTCCAATCAAAAACCCAGCAAAAGAAAGGAAATAACCAAAATTAGAGAAGAATTTGAAAAAATGGAAAACGAAAGCATTATACAACAGATGAATGAATCAAAAATTTGGTTTCTAGAGAAGGTCAATAAAATACAAAAAAAAACTTTGCCTGGATAAAAAGAGTAAAATTTCTGGGTGGCACTTGTGGGTCAAAGGAGTATGGCGCTGGTAGCATATGCCAGAGGTGGTGGGTTCAAACCCAGTCCTGGCCAAAACTGCAAAAAAAAAAAAGAGTAAAATTTCTAATTTCATCAGTCAGAAATGAAAAAGAGGAAATAACAATGGACTCGTCAGAGGTTCTTAAAATTTTTAATAACTTTTGCAAGTATCTCTATTGTTATTAATATGAAAATGTGAAGGAAATAAAGCAAAACTTAGAAGCATGCCACCTACCTAGATTTAGCCTGAAAGTAGAAATGTTGAACAGGCCTATGTCAATATATGAAATAGCAGCAATTACATAAAGTCTTCCCAAAATGAAAAGTCCAGGAGCAGATGTATTTATAGTAGAATTCTAAAAAAACTTTTAAAAAGGAACTAATACCTGTATTACTTAATCTGTCCCAAATGATAGAAAAAGAATTAATTTTACACAACACATTCTATGAAGGAAATATCATGTTGATCCCCAAACCTGAAAAAGATACAATAAGAATAAAAATTATAGACCCATAAAATACTAACAGCCTCTTTTCAAGACTTGGAGGGAAATTTCTGCATTTTGTATGAAACCAGAAGAAAGGCCTACAAAGCTAAGGTAGTTTTTAGTTATAAAAACAAAGCTGAAAGTATCACCATACCAGATTTTGGGCTGTACTACAAGGCCATAATGGCCAACACAGCATGGTAGTGGCAGAAAAATAGACATAAACATTTAGAATAGAACCTAAAACCAGGAAATGAAACCAGCAACTTACAGCCACCTAAACTTTGATAAAACTAATAGGAACATACACTTGGAGAAAGAGTACCTATTCAATGAATGGTGCTGGAAGAACTGGATATCCACATATAAAAGACTGAAACTGGACCCAGAACCTTTCTCCACTCACAAAAATTGTTTCAAGATGGATAAAGGACTTAAATTTAAGTCAAGAAAAAATAAAAATTCTCAAAGAATGGAATAAACACTGGAAGATGTCAGCCTGGGGACAAAACCTATGAAGAAGACTCCCATGGCAACAGCAACAACAGCAACAATAAACAAATAAGATTTAATTAAATTGAATAGCTTCTGTACAGCCAATAAGACAACAACCAAAGCAAATAGACAACCTACTCAATGGGAAAAAAATATTTGAATATATTCAATCAGAAAACAGCTTAGTAACTAGGATCTTTACAGAACTTCAATTAACCCACAAGAAAAAAAGCAACAATCCCATACATCAATGGAGAAGAGAGAGGAATAGAACCTTCTCCAAAGAAGACAGGCAAATGACCAGGAGCACATGAAAAAAAATGCTGATCATTTCTAAGTATTAGAGCAATGCAAATTAAAACCACCCTGAAATATCATCTAATCCCAGCATGAAGGACCTATAACATAAAATATCAAAATTGCAGATGCTGGTGTGGATGTGCACTTTTACGCTGCTGGTGAGATTGCAAACTAATACAACCTTTTTGGAAGAAAGCATGGAGAAAACATAAGACCTCAACCTACATTTCCTGTTTGATCTGCAATCCCATTACTGGACATCTATCCAGAAGAAAAAAAAACAAAACCTCTATTATAAAGATACTTGTATTAGGCCGTTTATTGCTGCTTAACTTAAAATCACTAACATGAAAATAGCCTAAATGCCTTCATCCCAGGTATGGTTTCTCAAGCTGTGATAAATATATATATATTTCATCTGTTTTTAAAAATGGAAATTTTGCAGCATTTGTACTAACCTGGATGGAGGTAGAAAACATTGTCCTTAGTGAAGCATTACAGGAATGAAGAAATGTGCATCCTGTGTATTCAACTTTGATATGAGGGCAATTAATGAAAATTAATAACATGATGGGGTATAGGGGAAAGGGTGAGAAGACAGAGGAAGAGGGAGGAGGTGAGGGTAAGGAAAATAAAAAAAGGAAGGAAGAAAATAGTGACTAATTCTCTCATAAATTGGATTCAAATTTGAATAAAGTACATTACTTAACCATTAATTTTTACTCCTACTTGTTAATATGTTGTTTAGGATAAAGGATATAGAATCCTCATTTATAAGTGAAATATGTTTTTAATTTCCTCTTTATAATGATATATTTTTTCTAATATTAATATCAGGTATATCCAGAACAAGTAGAATTATTTTGAAGTATTTCTTATTTTTCTAGTGTCTATACATTTGGCATGATCTATTTTTGAAATTATCTTTTATCTTGATTTATAAATATTAGTTGTCTATTCTTTCATACTTAGGGAAAAATAACAAAAAAATAATAAGAAGTAGTGAATTGATGACTCCATATGGAACCTCAGAGTAGACATACTCTTATTTGACAAAGTGAATGTTATTTTTATACATTACTATTATTATTGCTTAATACTTCGTTGCAGCAATCATCTGATTCTTTTCTGAATGTAATTGAATTAGCTTTTTCTTTGCAAGGTTTTTATTTCTGGTCCCCATCACAAACATTGTTATTGTTGTTAAATTTTAAGGCTTTTTAATTTTGTAAAGGCAAAAACTGGAAGCCTAATGAACACATGTATATATAAAAATAAAATAATAATAATAGTATTAATAATACACCATGGCCAAATATGTTAGATCCCAGGGTCTCGAGGCTTGTTGAACATACATAAATCTATAAATATAATTCCATAAAAAAAATTAAGAAAGACCATATGATTCTCTCAATTGATGCAGAAAAACCTTTTGATAATATCCAACATCCTTTCATGACCAGAACACTTTAATAAATAGGTACAGGGTAGTGCATGTGGCTCAAAGGCATAGAGCGCTGGCCACATATAGCAGAGGTGACATGTTCAAACCTGGCCGTAGCCAAAAACTAAAAGAAAGTTAAAAGGTAATAGGTGCAAAAGGGACATTTCTTAAACTGATAGAGGTCATCTACAGCAAACCTACTGCCAATATTCTATTGAATGGAATTAAATTAAAATCATTTCCACTCATATCAGGAACAAGGCAAGGTTGCCCATTGTCTCCACTGATTTCTAACTTTGTAATTAAAGTCTTAGCCATCAAAATCAGTCAAGAAAAGATGATCAAAGATGTCCATACAGAGTCAGAGGAGATCAAAATTGCACTCTTTGCAGATGATATGATTACATATTGGGAAAAACCTGGGATTCAACTACAAAACTCCTGTAAGTTACCAAAGAATACAGAAATGTCTCAGACTACAAAATAAATAATCAAACATCTGATGACTACCAAAAATAGTCAAGCTGAAAAACGAGTCAAGGACTCTATTACTTTCACAGTAGTGCCATAGAAGATGAAATGTTGGGGAGTTGATCTAACAAAGAATGTGAATGATCTCTCCAATAAAAACTGTGAAACTCCAAAAAAGAAATACCTGAAGACTTTAAGAAATGGAAAAATATACCATGCTTATGGCTGGGAAGAAACACCATTGTTAAAATGTTTATACTTCACCAAGCAATACACAATTTTAATGCATTCCTTATTATAGCATAACTTTCATACTTTGAAGAACTCAAAGAAATTATACATCATTTTATAAAGAATCACAAAAAAATCTCAAACAGCTAAGACATTACTCAGCAATGAAAACAATTCAGGAGAAATCACACTACCAGACCTCAGACCTCAGAATGTACTATAAATAGATAGTGATTAAAACAGTGTGGTAGTGGCACAAAAACAGAGAGTTAGAATTGTGCAACCAAATAGAGAACCAAAAGATGAACCCAGCTTCTTCTTTTTTTTTTTTTTTAATAATGTTATTATTCCTTTTTTATTGTTGGGGAATCATTGAGGGTACAATAAGCCAGGTTACACTGATTGCAATTGTTAGGCAAAGTCCCTCTTGCAATCATGCCTTGCCCCCATAAAGTGTGACACACACCAAGGCCCCACCCCCTTCCTCCATCCCTCTTTCTGCTTTTCCTCCCCCCATAACCTTAATTGTCATTAATTGTCCTCATAAAAAAATTGAGTAGATAGGATTCATGCTTCTCCATTCTTGTGATGCTTTACTAAGAATAATGTCTTCCACTTCCATCCAAGTTAATACGAAGGATGTAAAGTCTCCATTTTTTTTAATAGCTGAATAGTATTCCATGGTATACATATACCACAGCATGTTAATCCATTCCTGGGTTGGTGGGCATTTAGGCTGTTTCCACATTTTGGCAATTGTAAATTGAGCTACAATGAACAATCTAGGCAAGTGTCCTTATGATAAAAGGATTTTTTCCCTCCTAGGTAGATGCCCAGTAATGGGATTGCAGGATCAAATGGGAGGTCCAGCTTCAGTGCTTTGAGATTTCTCCATACTTCCTTCCAGAAAGGTTGTACTAGATTGCAGTCCCACCAGCAGTGCAAAAGTATTCCCTTCTCTCCACATCCACGCCAGCATCTGCAGTTTCGAGATTTTGTGATGTGGGCCATTCTCACTGGGGTTAGATGAAATGTCAGGGTTGTTTTCATTTGCATTTATCTAATATATAGAGATGATGAACATTTTTTCATGTGTTTGTTAGCCATTCGTCTGTCATCTTTAAAGAAGGTTCTATTCATGTCTCTTGCCCATTAACATATGGGATTGTTGACTTTTTTCATGTGGATTAATTTGAGTTCTCTATAGATCCTAGTTATCAAGCTTTTGTCTTCTTGAAAATATGCAAATATCCTTTCCCATTGCATAGGTTGTCTCTTTGCTTTGGTTATTGTCTCCTTAGCTGTACAGAAGCTTTTCAGTTTAATGAAGTCCCATTTGTTTTTAGTTTGTACTACAAAGCCATAGTGGTCAAGATAGCATGGTACTGGCACAAAAACAGAGATGTAGACACTTGCAATGGAATTGAAAACCAAGAAATGAAACAAACATCTTACAACCACCTAATCTTCGATAAACCAAACAAGAACTTACCTTGGGGGAAAGACTCCGTATTCAATAAATGGTGTTGGGAGAACTGGATGTCTACATGTAAAAGACTGAAACTGGACCCACACCTCTCCCCACTCACAAAAATTGATTCCAAATGGATAAAGGACTTAAATTGAAGGCATGTAACAATAAAAACCCTCAAAGAATGCATACGAAAAACATGGGAACCCAGCTTCTTAACGTCATTTGATCTTTGATATTCCAATTAAAAATATTCAGTGAGGAAAAATGCCTTATTTAACAAATGGTCCTGGGTGAACTGGATGGTGACCTATATAAGACTGAAACTGGACCCAGACTTTCAGTATTAATTTACATACACTCTCACTGGATTAAAGATTTAAACTGAAGACCTGCAACTATGAAAATGCTAGAAGAAAGTGTGGTAAAATACTAGAAGAAATAGGCCTGGGAGCATATTTTATAAGAAGGACGCCCTGGGCAATTGAAGCAACACCAAAAATACATTACTGCTATCTGATCAAACTAAAAGTCTTCTTCACAGTCAAGAAAATTGTAAATAAAGGAAGCAGACAGCCCTTAGGATGATAGAAGATATTTGTGGTTTATGTCTCCAACAGATGTTTAATAACCAGGATCCACAGAGAGCTCAAACGTGTGAGCAAGTAAAGAACAAGTGATGCCATCTCCGTGTGGGCAAGGGACTTGAAGAGAAACTTCTCTGAAAAAGACAGATGCACAGCATACAGACAAATAGAAAATGCTGTTCATCCTTAACCATAAGAGAAATACAAATCAAAAACACTTTGAGATATCATCTAACTCTGGTAAAATTAGTCCATATCACCAAGTCCCAAAACCACACATGTTGGCATTGATGTGGAAAAAAAGGAACACTTCCCCACTGTGGGTTGGAACGCAATCTAATAACTTCCTTTTGGAAAAATGTTTGGAGATCACCTAGGCATCTAAAAATCCCTAACATTCCATTATTCAATTCCATGACCAAAAATCATGTTATCAAAAAAATATTTGCACAACAATGTTTATTGCAGCCCAATTAATAATTGCTAAGTCATGGAAGAAACCCAAGTGCTCATCAACCCATGAACGGATTAATAAATTTTGGTATATGTACACCATGGAATGTGATGCAGCCTTCAAATATATGTAGACTTTATCTCTTTCATGTTTACATGAATGGAGCTGAAACATTCTGTGGAGTAGCTGGAACTAAAGGCAAGGGATACAACACCTGACTACCTTTCATATTTCAGTAGAAACTGGGTGGGAAATAGGGGCTGGTGGTTTCTTGCTGTTGCTCAGTCTTGTCTCCAACACGTGGGATCAGGGCCTGAGCCCACCTTGGCCTCCCAGATCATCCAAATATTGTAGTCATGTGTGGCAAAAATCATTGAACTCTAATTAAGAAATGACCTCATCAGGGGCTTTGAGGAGTGTCCCCTGTGACACATATAAAATATGTCATGACTGTTTTAAAAGCGTTGGTGGCAGATATCACAAGAACTGCATGCACAGATCTCTTTTTTACTAAACTTGTTTCGTTATTGATTGTGTATTCAACATGTGGCCCAACAAAACTCTTCTATGTCCTTGGGGCCATGAAGCCAAAAGTGCGCACATACCTGAGATGGATGTCATAAATGTTGGAACATCCCAGATAGGCTGATTTTCCTGTGATCATCATAAATAACTGCAGGTGTAGAGATATTTACTGAACCCATTGCTTAACCAGATATCAAAAAATGACTTTCACCGAGACCCCTACCATCCCCCAAAAGCCTATTATACAGAAAGAAGAAAAATATCATGGTAAGTACAAGTAAGTATTGTGTGCCATACCTATCAAGTCTATGAAATCACTGTCTGATTTTGGGCTTGACTTCTTCGTCTATAACATCCCAGGGCAGCACCAGGTATACACAAGACTCTTCCACTTGCTTAAAAATCCAATGTCATGAAATTGAAAGGAAGGGTCATTGCACTCCATTGGCCACAAATACACATAATCTTTAGGAATCAGAAACTTAGTATGCAGAAAGGAAACACACACTTTTTTTTTTTAACAGTTTGAACCCAATAACAAACCTGGACAGGAACTACACATGTTTAGCAGAAATAAGGTTCAACTTAAAGATGTTAACCCAGGGCAATACCCATTATGATGTCCTCCATGGTGACCATGTAGTGATTTCATCTTGTAATATCCTGGGATACAGGCTTTTGGTAAAATATACTAAGTGGCATTTTCTGCTCACTTCAACTGGTGTGCCTCAAGTGTTTTAACAAGGACAGGTTTTAGCTCTCCATTTACAGAGAAGCAATCTCCCATTTGTGCCTAATTGATTCTATTGATAATTGACTTTCCCTGCATGAGGCTTACAAAACAGTTGAGATTTTGTACAAGAATGCAACTCAAGCTCAATCACAGCTGACAAAACTGCATGGAGTCACTTAAGTAAGACAGCATTGGTTTTCTTTCTTTCTTTCCTTTTTTTTTTTTTTTTTGAGACAGAATTTCACTTTGTCACCCTCAGGAGAGTGTGATAGTGTAACACAGCTCACAGTAAACAGCAACTTTTGGGCATAGGGGATTCTTTTGCTTCAACCTACCAACAGGTGGGTAACTACAGGTGCCCGCTACAACATCCAGGTTTTTTTTTTTTTCTTTTTTTTGCAGCTTGGTTGAGGAAAGTTTCAACATCACCACACTCACTACATGGGCCTGGTGCCCTACCCACTGACCTAAAGACATGGCCTGTGGCACTCTGTTTAGGACCTGTTTGACACCTATCCAAAAACATCCATTTGGGAGAAACAATTTACTATGCCTTACTGCAGCCTCAATTTGGTAACAGCTTCACAGGTCTTAAGCATGTCTACTCTGCTTAAATCATCAAGGTTATAGTGTTTTTTTTTTTGCAGTTTTTGGCCAGGACTGGGTTTGAAACCGGCACCTCCAGCACATGGAGCCGGCACCCTACCCCCTTGAGCCACAGGCGCCCCCAGAATAGTGGTCTTTTGAGATGATGAAAATGTTAATTTGTTTGTTGGTTTGTATTTGCATGAGCGTGTGAACAGGTATTTTTGAAATACAGTTTCTTTATGTGGCCCAGAGTACACTTTTGTGACCTTAGACTAGATCTTAGCAACATGAAAATCCAGGATTCAGGTAATTCTCCTGCCTGATGTTCCAATATGCTAGGACTACAGGTGCCTGTCACAATGTCTAGATAATTTTTCTCTTTTTAATAGAGACAGGGTCTGAAATTTTCTCAGTTCATTCTCACCACCTTCTTGTTCAAGAACTCCACTCATCTCAGCATTCCAGGGAGCTAGGTAATATGTTTGAGCCACCAAGTTTGGTAATTTTGTCCTTGGTTTCCCTCCTTCCCTTCTTCCCTTCACCTCTCCCTCACTTTATCCTTCCTTTCTCCAATTGTGCCTCTCTCTCCTTCACTTAATTTCTTCATTCCTTTCTTTCCTTCATTACTTTTTTCCTCTATATTTCTCCTTTACAATTTAAGTAAAACTTCTCTAGTCAGAAACAAAAAAACTATACAAGTGATCCATGAATGTGTAGTCTTGAACTTGAAATAGATGAATTGCGAAGGGTATAAATCATATCTGAATATATTTGTTACTTTTTAATCTATAGGCTACTATCTATGAGGTAAATAGAGAAAAACCTTCACCAAAACATACGCATAGATGACTACCATAGCTCACATCTGTAATTGCTGCAATATCAGAGGTGGAGGCAGAAAGATTACTGGAAGTTAAGGGGTTTCAGACCAGAATGAAAAACATAGTAAGACCTCACTTTTCCACAAAATAAGTGAAAAACTTCCCAAGCAGTGGTGGCATGGGCCTGTACTCTCAGTTGCTGAGAAGCATAAACTCAGGAGGATCACTTCAGTTTAGTAGTTTGCATTTCCTTGAGCTATGATAGTACCAAGGTACTTCTGAGGCAAAGGAAGAAACATAGTATCTAGTCTTAAGAGAGATACTGCATATGTGAAGGAAAGTCTGATATCATACAAAATATTTTATACATGTATCCTGAATGGGATTTGTTAACAGGATTGCCAGTCTGGTTGTATATGGGAAAATCAACTGATAGAACACACTATGTTAATAGAATCAATAAGAGTAACCCTATGGTTACCTCAAGAGACAAGGGAAAGGCTTTTGACAGAGGCAAAATAAAATCATTTAGATATCTTATATTCAAAGAAAACATTTTCAGGACTACTGAGTGTATTTGCAGATGAGTGAATACATATAAAGTGCTATATTCACACAGTGTAATAGTTTTCAACAATCAAAAGAAATGAAGTGCACATTTATGTGACAATAAGAATGAACCTTAAAATCATTATTATAAGGGAACAAGGCCACTTTCAAAAGACCACAAAGAGGAAGACTGAACTCAGAATGAACCATCAAGACAAGGCCAATTGTCTTCTAGGAATAGGGGGTCAGTGTTGGAGGATGGTGGGGAATATGAAAGTGACTGCTGGTAGGTATTGACATTCTTTGTGTAAAAGGTAAGACAAAGTTCTACAATTGGATAGTGATGACAAGTAAAATTGTGTGACTATACTAAGAAACACAGAATTGTACATTATGAAAGAGTGAACAACTTATTTCAATGAAGCAATTTGAGGATATTTTCCAAAAGTTGAGATGCTCAAAAGGTTCACAGCACCAGAAGTACCCAGATAGTGAGAGATAGTCAACCCTACCTCTATGCTCATACACAGATTACCATGAATTGACATAGAAGGCACATTGTTTCTTCCTACCAAAGTTATCATTTTCTTTTTCACTGAGACAGAGTCTGGCCCTCGTCCCCAAGGTAGAGTGCTGGGATGTCATTATAGCTAAGCACAATCTAAATTCCTGGGCTCAACAGATATTTCCTCAGCCTCCTGAGCATCTATTAGTCCAAGAGACCACCACAGTGCCCATTTGAGATCACCCGCTTCTGCCTCCCAGTGTTAGGATTACAGGTGTAAGCCACCACCCCAGCTCTAAAGGTTCCAATATTTTTCAAACTATGGTTTGTGCACAGCTGTGGGGTGTTATGCCTGTCATTTTGGCACTTAGGGAGACACAGTCTGTTGGATTGTTTGAGTTTCTGAATTGGAGAACAGTCTGAGCGCTAGTGAGATCCCTACCTCTGAAGAATAAACAAAAGGCTAGATGTTAGGCAGGTCACTGTGTTCCCAGCTGAGAGAATAGGTTCACTTGATGACAAGAGTTGAAGATTGCCATGAGCACATGTTCCCTGAGCACTCGACTGAGGGCAAAAATATGAGACTCTGTCTCAATACATAAATGGAGAAAAGCATTGGTGAGGAATTTACTACTCATGTTTACTTTTAATCACAGGGCTAGAGTTGAAATTTTACCCCTAGATTAGATGTCAACTATAGAAATTATTCTCTCATAGGGAAATTGTGTTTCTGATGTCAGTATAAGTCAATCCTTTGGATTTTATGTAGCTGTATCTCTTTGATATCCTAGATTCATGTAGTCACTCTAAACTGCCCACATAGTGAATTCTTGACTACAATCAGGGTTTGCATATCATCCTAATATATCCAGAGTACACGCTCCATCTTTTCTGGTAGGGTGCTTCAATCTGGGCCAATATTCCCTTTCCCCAATCATTAGGACGCCAGGAACCAGACAACTCAGGACAATTACTTCACATAAGATCAACTGCCAATATCCTAATGAACCAATCCAAAAACCTCTTTTCCTGCCTCATTTTCCTAGCTCTACTCTGGGGACCACAATAAATATCCTCTTTTATGTATTCCCCTAGTCCATCTGCCTAAGACCTGTCCTCATGCTTCGCTTTTTAAAATTGTGCCTAGAATATTTTATTTCTTTCCTTCTTTCTTTTATTACTTTTTATGAGACATACCCTAATTCTGTTGCCCAGGCTAGGGTGTCATGGCATAAACCCAGCACACAAAAAAATCCAACACTCCTGTTGAGGGGACGCTACTACCACAGCCTATGGAGTAGTGGGAACTAAAGACAAAGGCCACAAGCTTGCTTACCTTTTCTTTTTCCGTAGAAACTGGGTGGGAGTGCAGGGTGGATGGTGTCTTGCTGTTACTAAGGCTTGTCTTCATAATGTGAGCTTAGGGGTTCAGCCCACCTTGGCCTCTAAGAGCATCCAGATATTGTAGTCATATGTTGCAAAACTATTGAACTATACTTAAGAAATGACCTTATCAGGGTCTCAGAGTAGTATCCAATGTTCAGGCCCTGGTGACACATAGGGATTATATCAGGACTGTTTTGCAAATCAGTGGTGGCAGATATCACCACAATTATCCTCAGATCTCTTTTGGTTAATAATGTTTCATTATTAATAGTGTATTCAATGTGTGTTACTAAAAAAATAAATAAATAAATAAAGAGAGAGAAACAAAAACAAAACTGTTCTATCTCCTATGTGGTCAAGAAGCAAAAAGTTTGGACACATCTCGTACAGACATCATGAATGTTGGAACTTTCTAGATAGGCTGACATTTCCCATGATCCTCATAAATAACTTCAGGTATCGAGTACAACACTGGACTCATTGCCTAAACAGACTTTAAAAGAGGCTCATCCGTGACAACCCTACCATACCAAATAAGCAAAATTTAGAGAAAGAAGTAAGACATCATGATTAAAGATGATGAGCATTTTTTCATATGTCTGAAGGCCTGCGCCTGTCTTCTTCAGAGAAGTTTCTCTTCAAGTCCCTTGCCCAGCCTGCGATGGGATCCCTTGTTCTTTTCTTGCCAATGCATTTGAGTTCTCTGTGGATTCTGGTTATTAAACCTTTGTCAGAGACATAATCTGCAAATATCTTCTCCCATTCTGAGGGCTGTTTGCTCGCTTTACTTACTGTGTTCTGGCTGTGCAGAGGCTTTTTAGTTTGATCAATTCCCAATAGTGTATTTTTGAAGCAGCTTCAATAGCCCAGGGGGTCCTTCTCATAAAAAACTCAACCAACCCAATTTTTTCAAGGGTTTTCCCTGCACTCTCTTCTAGTATTTTTATAGTTTCATGTCTTAGGTTTCAATCTGTAATCCAGTGAGAGTCTATCTTAGTTAATGGTGAGAGGTGTGGGTCCACTTTCAGTCTTCAACAGGTTGCCAGCCAGTTCACCCAGCACCATTTGTTAAATAGGGAATCTTTTCCCCACTGAATGTTTTTAATTGGCTTGTCAAAGATTAAATAACAGTAATTAGCTGGATTCATCTTTTGGTTCTCTGTTCCGTTCCAGACATCTACTTCTCTGTGTTTGTGCCAGTAAAATGCTATTTTGATCACTATTGACTTGTAGTATAGTCTGAGGTCTGGTACCGTGATTCGTCCTGCTTTGCTTTTATTTTTGAGTAATGTCTTGGCTATTCAAGGTTTTTTCTGATTCCATGTAAAACAAAGTATTGTTTTCTCAACATCTTTAAAGTATGACAGTGGAGCTTTAATGGGGATTGCGTTGAAATCACATATTGCTTTGGGTAGTATAGACATTTTAACAATGTTGATTCTTCCCAACCATGAGCATGGTATATTTTTCCATTTGTTAACATTCTCAGCTATCTCTTTTCTTAGAGTTTCATAGTTATCTTTATATATATCTTTCACGTCCTTTGTTAGATAAACTCCCAAGTATTTCATCTTCTTTGGCACTACTGTGAATGGGATAGAGTCCTTAATTTTTTTTTCAACTTGACTATTGTTGGTATATATAAAGGCTACTGATTTATGAATGTTGATTTTGTAACCTGAGACACTGCTGTACTCCTTGATCTCTTCTAAGAGTTTTATAGTAGAGTCCCTAGTATTTTCTAGATATACAATCATATCATCTGTGAAGAGTGAAAATTTGATCTCTTCTGACCCTATGTGGATACCCTTTATCGCCTTTTCTTCCCTAATTGTGGTGGCTAAGACTTCAATTCAATGCTGAAGAGCAATGGAGACAATGGGCAGCCTTGTCTGGTTCCTGATCTGAGTGGAAATGATTCCAATTTAACTCCATTCAATATGATATTGGCTGTGGATTTGCTGTAGATGGTCTCTATCAGTTTAAGAAATATCCCTTCTATACCGATTTTCTTAAGTGTTCTGATCATGAAGGGATGTTTGATGTTATCAAAAGCTTTTTCTGCATCAGTTGAGAGAATCATATGGTCTTTGTTTTTTAATTTGTTTATGTGCTGAATTACATTTATAGATTTACATATATTGAACCAGCCTTGAGATCCTGGGATAAAACCAACTTTGTCATGATGTATGATTTGTTTGATATGTTGCTGGATTCTGTCTGTTAGAATTTTGTTGAATATTTTTTCATATATATTCATTAGTGATATTGGTCCATCATTTTCTTTTCTTGTTGGGTCTTTTCCTGGTTTGGGCATCAGGGTGATGTTTGCTTCATAGAACGTGTTGGGTAATCTTCCTTCTTTTTCTACCTTTTGGAACAGGTTGAGTAATATAGGTACTAATTCCTCTTTACAGGTTTGGTAGAATTCTGATGTAAAACCATCTGGTCCCGGGCTTTTCTTTTTGGGGAGATTTTACATGGCTGATGTTATTTCTGAATTTGATATAGGCCTGTTCAACCTTTCCACTTGATTTTGGTTAAGTCTTGGAAGTTGACGTGCTTCCAAGTAACAGTCAATTTCCTTCAGATTTTCGTATTTCTGAGAGTAAAGTTTCTTGTAATATACATTAAGGATTTTTTTTTATTTCTGCGGACTCTGTTGTTATTTTGTCTTTTTTATTTCTGATTGATGAGTTTACAGATTTTACTCCTTTTTTCCTGATTAGGTTTGCCAGAGGTTTATCTATTTTGTAGATCTTTTCAAAAAACCAGCTTTTTGATGTATTGATCTGTTGTATTGTTCTTTTGTTTTCAATTTCATTCAGTTCTGCTCTGATTTTGGTTATTTCTTTTATTCTACTGGATTTCGGGTTGGAGTGTGCTTCCATTTCCAGTCTCTTGAGATGTCCCATTAAGTTGCTTGCTTCCTCTCTTTCTGTTCTCCTGAGGAAAGCTTGCAGTGCTTTAAATTTCCCTCTTAGAACTGCCTTTGCGGCGTTCCAGAGGTTCTGATAGTTCGTGTCTTCATTGTCGTTTTGTTCCAGAAATTTGGCAATTTCCTTCTTGATCTCATCTCTGACCCAGCTATCATTCAACATAAGGTTATTTTACTTCCATGTTTTTGTATGTGTATGCAGATTCCTGTTGCTACTCATCTCAAGTTTTACTCCATGATGGTCCGAGAAGATGCATGGAATAATTTCTATTCCTTTAAATTTACTGAGGTTAGACTTGTGACCTAAGATGTAATCGATTCTGGAGTAAGTTCCGTGGGGTGATGAGAAGTAAGTTTATTCAGTTTTGTTGGGATGAAATGTTCTGTAGATGTCTGCTAAATCTAAATGCTGGATTGTTAGATTTAAATCTGGAATTTCTTTGCTCAGCTTTTTGTTGGAGGATTGATCCATCACTACCAAAGGAGTGTTAAAATCTCTGACTATTATAGAGTTGGAGGAAATGAAGTTGCTCATGTCTGTTAGAGTTTCTTTTATAAATTGAGGTGCATTCTGGTTGGGTGCATAGATATTAATAATTGAAATCTCATCATATTAAGTCTTATCTTTAACAAATATAAAGTGACCATTGTTGTCCTTCCTTACTTTTGTTGGTTTAAAGCCTATTGTATCTGTAAATAAAGTTGCAACTCCTGCTTTTTTCTGGTTACCATTTGCCTGAAATATTGATGACCATCCTTTCACCATGAGTCTGTTTTTGTCTTTTAAGTTAAGATGTGACTCTTGTATGCAACAAGTGTCTGGCCTGAGTTTTTGTATCCAGTCAGTTAACCTATGTCTCTTTAGACGGCAGTTTAAGCCATTCACATTAATGGAGAGTATTGATAAGTTTGGTGAAATTTGGGGTATTGAGTTTTTTGAAAGTCCAGTGGACATTTTTAATCCTTTTGCCATTGTGGAAGTTGGAGTTTGATCAGAAGTTTCTGAGTGAGTTTACTTTTGTAGTAGAGGATTGGGTTTGTTATTAAGGAGGATAGATCTGAGAATATTCTGAAGAGTTGGTTTGGTTATGGCAAATTTCTTTAGCATATGTATGTCATTAAAGTATTTAATTTCTCCATCATAAATGAAACTCAGTTTAGCTGGGTACAAGATCCAGGGTTGAAAGTTATTTTGCTTGAGGAGATTAAACCTTGATGACCACCCTGTTCTGGCTTGAAAAGTTTCACCAGAGAGATCTGCAGAGAAATGCAAATCAAAATTACTTTGAGATGTAATCTAACTCCAGTGAGACTAGCCTATATCACAAAATCCCAAACCAGAGATGTTGGTGTGGATGTGGAGAAAAGGGAACACTTTTGCACTGGTGGTGGGAATGCAAATTAATACATTCCTTTTGGAAAGAGATGCGGAGAACACTTAGAGATCTAAAATAGATCTGCCTTTCAATCCTGTCATCCCTCTACTGGGCATATACCCAGAAGACCAAAAATCACACCATAACAAAGATATTTTTACCAGAATGTTTATTGCAGTGCAGTTCATAATTGCTAAGTCATGGAAAAAGCCCAAGTGCCCATCGATCCACGAATGGATTAATAAATTGTTGTATATGTACACCTTAGAATATTATGCAGCCTTAAAAAAAGATGGAGACTTTACCTCTTTCATGTTTACATGGATAGAGCTGGAACATATTCTTCTTAGTAAAGTGTCTCAAGAATGGAAGAAAAAATACCCAATGTATTCACCCTTATTATGAAACTAATGTAGGACCTTCACATGAAAGCTACAACCCAGTTACAAACCTAAGAATAGGGAGAAGGGGGAAATGGAGGGGAGGGAGGGGAGAGATAAGTGGAGGGAGGAGCATTAATACATCTGTGGTGCATCTTACAAGGGTATATGTGAATCCTAGTAAATGTGGAATGTAAAGGTCTCAGCAAAATAACTAAGAAAATGCTATGAAAGCTATGTTAACTAGTGTGATGAAAATGTTTCAAACGATCTATGAACCAAGTGTATGGTGCCCCATGATCATATTAATGTACACAGCTATGATTTAATAAAAATAAAAAGAAAAAAAATAAAAATAAAACTTTATAGCCGTAAAATGACAAAACAACAAAATAAACATTGATTTAGAGAAAAAAGAAAAACGAAGTAAGGCATCATAAAAAGTACAGGTGAGAATTGTGTGACATACCTGTCAGGTCTGTTAAATTACAGTCCAATATTTGGACTCAGCTTCTTGGTCTAGAACATTCCAGGGATGGACTAGGTATAAACCACACTCTTCTACTTACTTAAAAATACATGACTAGAAAGAAAAAGAAGGGTTGTTGCAGTCCCTTGACCACAGGTACAAACAAATTTTAGGAAGCAGGAATTGAGTGTGTAGACATGTGGTCAAGAAGACAAAAGTTTGGACAGCCTGGCATGGAGGTCAGGAATGTGGAACTTTCCAGAGAGTCTTTTATTTCTCATGATTATCATAAAGAATGGCAGTATGGACTCCACTACTGGACACATTACCCAACCAGATTTGAGAGAGAACCTTCAGTGAGATACCTACCATCACAAACAAGCTTATTATATAGAAAGATTTAAAACATCAGGAAAAGTAGAATTCAGAATTATGTGACGTACTGTCAGGTCAAAGAAATCACGGTATAATCTTCGGGCTCTGGTTCTTGGTCTCCAACATTTCAGGGAAACACTAAGTATACACCCCACTCTTCTATTTGCTTACAAAACAAAGTAAGTGTTGTTGAATCCCTTGAGCAGATATACAAAGGAACTTTAGGAAGCAGGGATTGAGTGCGGAATAAAGAAAGTCACACTTCTGTAACAGTTGGAGCCCAACAACAAACACAGAGAGCCACTACACATCCTTCACAGGAATACAGTTAAGCTTAAAGATGGTAATCCAGGGAAATGGCCATTGTGTTGTCATCCATGGTGACTATGTAGTGACTTCATGGTATAATGTCCTAGGATCCAGGATTCTAGAAAAAGATACTAAGTTGCCTTTTCTTCTCACTTCAGCTGTTGTTCCTAAAGGTTTTGTAAGCAGGACCCTTCTGAGCCATCCATCCACAGATGTAGAAGTGATCTCCCATTTTTCCCTTATTGATTCTCTTCCCTTATTGATGCTGGAGATTTACAACACCAGGCTGACACAACAGCTGAGATTTTGTACAGCAGTTTGACTCAAGCTGCATCACAGTTGACAAAACGGCTTGGAGTCACTTAAGTAGGACACTATTTTTTTTTGTCTTTGACACAGATTTTCACTTTGTCACCATTGATAGAGCTGCAATCCCAGCTTACTGCAACCTCCAACTACTATGCTTAGGCAACTCTTTTGCCTCAGCCTCCTGAGAAGGTGGGACTACAGTTGCTGGCCACAATATCTGTTTTTTTTTTTTTTTTTTTTTTGCACTTAGGCCCAGGCAGGTTTCTAGCTCCCCACTCTAATTATATGGAGCTGGTGCCCTATCCACTGAGCCAGGCCATGGGACATTATTTTAAGGATCTTTTTGACACCTACTCAAATTAGGGATTTGAGAGAAGCTTACAAATTTACTATGCTTGGCTACAGCCTTAATTTGGTCATAGTTTGAGATGTCTTAAGTATATTCACTTTGCTTCAACCATCAAGGTAATTCTGGTCTTTTTAGATGATGAAAATCTTGTGGGTTGTTTTGTTAGTTTGTCTGTTTATGGGAGTTTGTATGGGTATTTTTGAGAAACGGTTTCCATATATGACCCAGGCTAATCTTTTCTGGTCTCAGCGTAGATCATAGCAACTTCAATCTCCAGGATTTGGGTAATCCTTCTGCCCGAGACACCCATGTGGCTACAATTACAAGTGACTGTCAAAATGCCTGTATAATTTTTCACTTTTTAGTAGAGACAGGGTCTGATTCTTCCTATTTGTTCTCAGTAACCCCTCCTTCAAGAACTCCACTCATCTCAGCATGCCATAGAGCTAGGATTATAGGTGCAAGCCACCAAGTTTGGTCATTTTCTCGTTCTTTATTTACATTCTTCCTCCCATCGCCTCTCCCTCACTTCGTACTTTCTTCTTCCAACACTCTCTCTCTCTCATTTGCTTGCTCTCTCCACTCTTCTTTTATTGTCTTTTTTTCTTATTTATTCATATACACATAGATTGTGAATATATTTATGCACAGGTGGGTTTCAATGTGTTGATTATTTGTACAAACTGCAGTGTTCACATTCTACTATTTAACATAGCTTTCACCTCATTTACTTCAGCACTGTGTAAAGATATTTGTGCACAATACTTGATAGACTTGACATGTACCTTTGCAATATGCTTCATAGGTAAGGGCCCACCAATAGGCTCCCTGTCTAGAAAACATCCCTCCCTTCCCCTACATCTACCCCTCTCCTTCCATGCTTTATCCTGGACTATAGTTGTCATTCATCTCTCATGTGACAGTGTGAGCGAGTATAAATTGGTTTTGTAGTACTACTGAGTACATAGGATATCTTTGCCATTACTGAGATACTTTACTAAAAATCATTTCCAGATCCATGCAATGCATGTCAACACTAAAGAGGCAAAGTCTTCATCTTTTTTTTTTGTAATGATGCATAGCATTCCAGGGTATACATATACCACAATTAATTGGTCCAGTCATTGGTTGAATGGCACTTGGGCTTCTTCCAATATTTGGAAATTATGAATTCAGCTGCAATGAATGATCTGGTGCATATATCTGTGTTGGTGATTGATTTTTGGCCTTTGGGGTATGCACCAAGTAGAAGACTTTCAGGATCAAATGTCGGGCCTACATTTACATGCAACATACTAGCTTGCATTCCCACCAGCAGTGCAGAAGTTTTCCCTTTTCTCCACAACCATGCCAACATCTGTAGTTTAGAGATTATGTGATGTGGGCTACTCTTATTGGAATTAGATGATATCTCAATGTGGTTTCAATTTGCTTTTTACTGATGATAAAAGATGATGAGCATTTTTGCATGTGTCTGTAGACTATGTGCCTGTGTTCATCAGATAAGCTTCTGTTTATGCATCTTGCCCACAATGAAATGGGATCACTTGTTCTTATCTTATTAGACTGGGTACTTTGTTTATTCTGGTTATTAGACCTTTTTTAGAAACATAATTTGCAAAAATCCTCTTCTATTCTGAGGACTGTCTACTTGCTTTACTTACTGTATTCATGGCAGTACCGAAGTTTTTAGTTTGATCAGATCCCAGTAATGTATTTTTGATGTTGCTTTAGTTGTCGATGGGTTCTTCTCATAAATTATTCTCTTTTGCCAATTTTTTCCACAAGCCCCTTCCCTGAACTCTGTCCAAGCATTTTTATACTTTCATGATTTAAATTTAAGTCATTTAACCAGTGAAAGTCAATTTTTGTCAGAGGATAAAGGTGTGTGTCCGGTTTCAGTCTTCTACATCTCAACAGCCAATTTACACAGCACCATTTGTTAAATAGAAAATCTTTCCCCCAATTTGCACTCCTCATAAGATTATCAAAGATCAAATGACAATAAGTGTCTGGATCCATCTCATAGTTTTCATTTCTGTTTTATACATCTCCCTCTCTATATTTTTGACAGTTCCATGCTGTTTTCATCATTATAGATTTATAGTACAATACAAAGTTTGGTAGCATTATACCTCCCAGATTTTTTTTTTTCTGATTAATGTTTTGTCTATTCAAGATTTTTTGTTTCCATGTAAAAAGAACTAATTTTTCCATATCTTTAAATTATGTAAGAGGTACTTATTAGGGATTACATTAGATCTGTAGATTTGGAGGTGAAGCATGCATGATGGCAGAAGCGAAAGACATTTAATTTAGGTCTCCTGGAACAATAGGTGAGTGTGAGTGGGCTAGATTTTTGTCTGGCAGGGAATATTTTGAGGTGTGCAGTGGAGTGGTAGAACTTGTGGATGAACTTGTATTGTTAACTGAAGATGGGGAGTCTACCAGAAAAATTTCTGTGCCACTGGTGAAGTTTGACACATTGAGAAAATAAGTTGCAGCCTTCCAAGATATGAGAAATACAGTAGAATCCTTCAGTAACAGAATGGAGCAGGCAGAAAAAAGGATGTCTAAGCATCAAAGACAACGCTTTTGAATGCTCCCAAACACATAGAAAGGAAGAGAAGTGGAGAGCAAAGATGGATCATTCTTTCAGAGAGCTCTGGAATAATTCCAAGAAAACTAATATTCTCCTTATAAGAATCCCTGAAGGCGGGCATCACCTGTGGCTCAAGGAGTAAGGGGCCGGTCCCATATGCCGGAGGTGGCGGGTTCAAACCCAGCCCCAGCCAAAAAAAAAAAAAGAATCCCTGAAGGCAATGAGTTTGCTTCAAATATTTCAGATGCTCTTCTCCAAGAGATAATCGAGGAGAACTTCCCAAGCATCCAAACAGATGATGAAAGTCAGATAACAGACAGTTTCAGAATCCCAGTATGACTAAATAAAATACAGCATCTCCAAGATATATTATAATTAACTTCACAAAAGTTAATATGCAGGAGAAAATACTGCAAGCAGCCAGCCACAAAGCAACCATATCCTACAAGGGGAAGAATATTCAAAAGACCACAGATTTCTCTACTGAACCTTTTTCAAGCTAGAAGAGGATGGTCATCTACCTTCAACCTCATATAACAAAACAAACAAAAAAATAACCCAGGATCCTGTATCCAGCTAAACTGAGTTTCTTTTATAATAGAGAAATTAAATAATTTAATGATATTCACATGTGGAAGAAATTAACCATCACTAAACCAGCTCTCTAGGATATTATCATACTCATCCTCCAGAATGACCACCACAACACTTTACCACAAAAGTAAACTTGCTTACTTACTTGAGTAAATTTTTAATCAAAAGCCATCATCCACAATGGGGATGGGATTAAAAATGTCCACTGGACTTTTGAAATATTTGACATCCAAAATAATTCAAGGCTTATCACTGCTCTCAATTGATGTGGATGGCTTAAATTGCCCTATAAAAAGGCATAGATTGACAGATGGGACACAAAATTCAGATCAAATATCTGCTACATAGAAGAAATCAGGCATGACAACAAAACAAAGGGCATCCAAATGGGAGTATGGGAAGTCAAACTCTCTCTCTTTGCTGATGATATAATCTTATAAATAGAGAACCCCAAATACTCAACCACTAGGCTTCTGGAATTTAACAAAAAATCAGAAAAGTCTGAAAATATGAAGTCAATGTCCACAAGTTAGTTGGCTTTGTATATGACAACAGTCAAGATGAGATGCTAATTAAGGACACCACTCTCTTCACCATAAATTCAAAGAAAATGAAATACCGAGGAATATATGTATCAAAGGTAGTGAAGAAACTTTAAGCTCAAGGAAATAGCAGAGAATATTAACAAATGGAACAACTTACCATGCTTATGACTGGGAAGAATCACATTGTTAAAATGTCTATACTTCCCAAAGCAATGTATCTATTAAATGCCATCCCTATTGAGATATAAATATTCTACTTTCAAGATTTAAAAAAAAAATAAAATAAAATGATTCTACATTTTGTACCAAACCTGAAAAAGACCCTTATAGCTAAGGTAGTTCTTAGTAATAAACTAAAGGATCACCAGAACATATTTTATGTTTAACCACAAACACATAGTAGTCAAGAAAGCAGAATAATGGCACAAAAATAGAGACATAGAATTTGGAATAGAAAAGATAACCAGAAACTGAAACTAACTTCTTACAACCATCTAATTTTTGATAAATCAAACAAAAACATATCTGGAGAGAAATATTCTCAATTAAACAAATGGAGCTGGGAAGATTGGCTATCCACATGTAAAACACTGAAGCTGGACCAACATCTTTCTCCACTCAGAAAAAAAGTGGATTCAAGTTGAATAAAGGACTTAAATTTAAGCATAAAACGATAAAAATTCTCAAAGAATGCATACAAAAAACAATGGCAGATATGTGCCTATGGAAAGACTGTGGCAATTGTAACAAGAACAACAAAAAAATAAGACTGAGATAAACTAAAAAGCTTCTGTAGAGCTAAAGAGACTACAGTGAAACCAAATAGACAACATACACAATGGGAAAGAAGATTCGCATACCATGAATCAGATAAAAGCTTGATAACTAGGATATATGGAGAAGTTAAATTAACCCACACGGGTGGTGCTTGTGGCTCAGTGAGTAGGGCGCCGGCCCCATATGCCGAGGGTGGCGTGTTCAAACCCAGCTGCAGCCAAACTGCAACAACAACAACAAAAAATAGTCGGGCGTTGTAGTGGGCATCTGTAGTCCCAGCTGCTCGGGAGGCTGAGGCAAGAGAACCACGTAAGCCCAAGAGTTAGAGGTTGTTGTGAGGTGTATGACGCCATGGCACTCTACCCGAGGGCGGTACAGTGAGACTCTGTCTTAACAAAAAAAAAAAAAAAAAAAAAATTAACCCACAAGAAAAAAGTCAACAATCCCATATATCAATGGGCAAGAGACATGAATAGAACCTTCTCCAAAGAAGACAGACAAATGGCAAAGAAACATATGAAAAAAAGCTCATCATCCCTAATTATTGGAAAAATTCAAATCAAAACCACCCTGAGATACCATCTAACCCCAGTGAGAATGCCCTACATTAAAAATATCAAAATTTCAGATTCTGGCGTGGATGTAGAGAGAAGGGAACACTTTTATATTGCTGGTTGTACTACAAACTAATACAACCCTTTTGGAAGGAAGTATGTAGAACCCACAAAGAACTCAAGCTAGACTTCCCATTCAATCCTGAAATCTTATTATTGGGCATCTAGCCAGAAGAGGAAAAATCCTTTTATTATAGGAGACTTGCAATACAGTTTATTACAGCTCAATTTACAATCACCAAAATGTGGAAAAGCCTAAATGCCCACCAACCCAGAAATGGATTAACAAACTTTGGTATATATACAGCATGCAATAATATTCAGGCTTTAAGAACATGGAAACTGTATATCTTTTGTATTAATCGGAATGTAAGTGAAACATAGTTTTTCTTAGTAAAGCATCACGAGAATGGAGAAACATAAATTTTATGTACTCAATTTTGATATGAGGACAATAAATGACAATTAATGACACAGGGAAAGTGGGGGAAGTGGAGAGCAGAGAGAGAAAGAGGGATGGAGGTGTGGTGAAAGATAGAGCAGAGAGAGGGAAGCAGGGGAGGGTGGTGGGATCTTGGTGTGTGCCACAACTTTTGGAGGCAAGACACAATTGCAAGAGGGAATTTTTCTAACCAATACAATCAATGTAACCTGGTTTATTTTACCCTCAAGGAATCCCCAACAAGATTGCTGGACTGGCAAACCTGGTAATAAATCCCTTTTGGGATAAGCATATAAAATGTGTTGTAAGCTACCAATTTTTCCTACATCAATACAATATCTGTCTCATAGATTTGATACTGTGTTTCCCCATTTGCCCCAGAAAAATACATTGTTACCATTATAGCTCAAGGAAATGCAAGCTTCTAAGATCAAGTGATTCTCCTGAGGTTATGCTTCTGAGCAACTGAGAGTACTGGTGCATGCCAAAGCTGCTGGGGAAGTTTATTATTTATTTCATAGACAAGTCCATTCTAACTATATTGCTCATTCTTGTCTGAAATCGCTTAGTTTCCAGTGATCTTTCTCACTACGCCTCTGAGTTTTTTTTTTTTACTATAGGTGTGAGCTATAGTGCTCATCCATGCTTATTTTTTGGTGAGGGTTTTTCTTGATAATCCTCACAGATAACTTCCCATAAATTACAAAATAAAAAGTCTATTCAGATATAATTTATAACACTCCACTCTCCTTAAGAGAAAATAATTTCTCTAGTTGACATCTAATCTGCAGAAAAAAATTTAACTCTATTAGTGGTCAGAAGTAAAAATGAGGGGTAATTTCTGTACCAATATTTTTCTTCATTTATGTATTGACACAGAGTCTCATTTTGCTGCCTTCAGTAGAATGCCTTGGTATCATATCTCACAACAAACTTCAAGTGTTGTCATCAAGCGCAACTATTCCCTGAGCTGGCCCTGTAGGTGCTTGCATAAAATCTGGCCATTTTTTATTTTTTAGAGATGGGGATCTCACTAATGCTCACACCGGAATCAAATTCAGAAACTCAGGCAAAACAGGCCTCCCTAAATTCCAACATGAGATGCATGAAGCACCACTGGTGGCCATCAAATATAATTTGAAAAATATCATAAATTCAAGTGGCTCACACTTATAATGCTAACACTTTGGAAGAAATGAGCAGGTGGTTCAAAGTAACTGGATACTTTGGGTGATCACATGGACTTAAAGTAGCTAGGTTCTGTTCACTGAGGAGAGTGAGATTACAGTTAGCTATGACGATGTCAGAACACTCTATCCAGGGGAAAGTTGTCAGACTCTGTATCAAGGAAAAAGATAATGGCAAATTTGGCAGGATAGAACAATGTGCCTTCCATGTAATTTGACCCTGTGCATGAGCAGAAAGATAGTGTTGACTGTCTCTCAAGTACTTTCATAACCTGGGTATTTCTTTTCTTCTTTTTTTTTTTATGGTTTTTGTATTCATTGAAGGTACAATAAGCCAGGTTACACTGATGGCATTTGTTCAGTAAAGTCCCTCTTGCAATCATGTCTTGCCCCCAGAAGCTGTGTCCCGCACCAAGGCGCCACCCCCCTCACTCTTTCACTCTCTCTGCTTTTCCTTCCTGCCCCCATAACCTTAATTGTCATTAATTGTCCTCATATCAAAATTGAGTACATAGGATTCATGCTTCTCCATTCTTGTGATGCTTTACTAAAAATAATGTCTTCCACTTCCATCCAGGTTAATATGAAGGATGTATTTATCTCAATGGCAGTTCCCCCACAGTAGCTATGTGGGAGGCCCACAGCTGAACCATATCAGCTCCTTTCCCCATCAGCAGCTCAGTCTAGTGCCACAGACAATGCCCAAGTGATCTGCACACCTGCCCAAGATCTCCCAAGAGCCTAGTTCAATAGAGTGCCCAAGTTCCAAAAACCCAAAGTATTCCACAGTTAAGGCTTTTCCTGCTTGCAGTCTCACTATTGCTATGGTTACAGATGCGAGGAGAATCTGACTGAATAAAGTACAGATCTTTTGCAAGTTTTCCACTAATTTTGTGTTCCTCGTGGCATCTGGAAGTCTCTCTCTGAGTCCCTGTGCCACTACAGGGTAGTTAATGAGACGGACACACCAGCCAGAGGTGGCTGGAGTCTTTCTTCCCCTTTTTCACTGGGCCTGGTAGCACAGAGCCTGTAACTCAACTGCCATCTTGCTCTCTTACTCAGCCAGAGGGAAGGATGCCGCTTTGTGGCCTTATACTACACTAGGCAGAGAGCAAGCGAATGTGAGCGCAGATCTCTGTGGGCCAAGCACAGCTTCAACCTTTAGCCTCTAATCTCTGTGGGTGGTCCCCAGTCTGCTTGGTTACCTCTTCATACCTCCCCAGTGTAACCTGCTGTAACCTTCTGCACTCCCCAGTGTAACCTGCTGAAATCTATCGCTGGTATCCAGGCCTCAGAAGAAGCTGAGTGTACTTTTTATTTTTTAAACAAGGGCTGTATAACTGCAAGAAAATTCCAGTAGTATACAATATATTTTATACAAGTATCCCAAATTGGATTTATTACCAAGATTACCAAGATTGCCAGTCTAGCAGAATATGGGACAATCAACTAATAGAACACACTACATAAATAGAATCAACAAGAAAAATCACATGCTTGCATCAAGAGACACAGATAATTATTTTGACAGAGGCCACATATCTTTCTGATAAAAACCTTTCAAAATCTTGGATGAGAAGGGAATGTCTTCAGGACTACTAATGTGATTTACAGACGATTGGATATATAAACCACTATCTTCACACAATGGAATATTTTTCAGCAATCAAAGGTAATGAAGTGCACATTTATGTCAGAATAGGAATGAACCATGAAATAATTATGACAAAAGAACAAGGTCACTTACAAAAGACCACACAGAGCATAAGTGAACTCATAAGAAAACATCAAGATAAGGCCAATTGTCCACAAGAAGTAGGCGGTAAGTAGGTGAGAGTTGTAGGGAACAAGTATTGATGTTCTTTGTGGGGGGGAGAAGAAAAATTTATAAAATTAGGTTGTGATGAGAGCTGTACAATTCTGTGACTATACTAAAAAAAAATTGGACAATTCAAAGGGCAAACTACACATTTCAGTGAAGCTACTTGACGATGTTCTTCAAAACTAGAGGTGATGAAAAAGCTCACAGCATAAAAAGTACGCAGGTATGAGAGAAGTAGAGAGACATTCAACTCTATTTCCCTGCTGACACACATGTTACAATGAATTGACATGGAAGGCACATTGTTCCATCCTACCACAGTTGTCATTTTCTTTTTCCTGATACAGAGATTGACAACTTCCTCCTGGGTAGACTGTCCTGAAATCATCATAGCTAACCACAATCTCAAACTCCTGCATCAGCAGTTACTATTGCCTCAGTCTCCTGAGCATCTTGGAGTCATGGTGCTGTCCCACAGTATCCAGTTACTTTGGACCACCCACTGCTGCCTCCCAGAGTGTAAGGGTTATGGCATGAGCCACCACTCTAAACCGTGAATTTGGCATATTTTTTCAAGCTATGTTTGATGACCAGTGGTGGTGCTTCATGGCTGTCATCTTGGCACTTTGGGAGACCCTGTCAGTTGGATGGTCTGAGTTTCTGTTTTGGAGATTAGCCTGAGCACTATTGAGATCTCCATCTATGAGGAATAAAAAAAGTCAACAGGTTCACTTGATGAGAACAGTAGAAGTTTGCTGTGTGATATAATACCAGGACACTCTACCTAGGGCAACAAAATGAGGCTGTCTCAATTCATAAATGGAGAAAACCATTGGTAGGAAAATTACCCATCATTTTTTAAATTATCAATACTTTATTTTCATTTTGTGAGGTACCACAAATCCCATTTTTTATTTATTATTAAATCATAGCTGTGTAAATTAATGCAGTCATGGGACACAATACACTGGTTTTATATACCATTTGACATATTTTTATCACACTGGTTAACATAGCCATTGTGGCATTTTCTTAATGTGTTAAGACATTTATATTCTACATTTACTAAGTTTCACATGTACCCTTGTAAGATGCACCATAGGTGTAATCTCACCAATCATCTTCCCTCCGCCCATCCACCCCCTTCCCAACTCTCCCTGTCCCCCTTCTCCATATTCTTAGGTTATAACTGGGTTATAGCGTTCATGTGAAAGCCATAAATTAGTTTTATAGTAGGCCTGAGTACATTTACCACAGATCTAGAGTTGAAATTTTTACCCTAGATTAAATATCAACTAGAGAAATTATTATCTCACAGGGAAATTGTTTTCTAGAACCGTTATTGATTAACCATTTGTGTTTTATGTAACTCTGACCCTTTGATATCCTAAATTCTTGTAGTCACTGGAAACTGCACAAAATGAATTCTTGACTCAAATCAGGCTTTTTCGATGCAAACTAAAAGATCCAGAGGATACATCTCTCCTCTTCTGTTGAACTCCTTAATTCTGGGCCAACATTTCCTTGCCCCAATCAGTCTGAAATCAGGGCCCAGACATCACTGGAGAACACCTACCTATCAGATCTACTGGCAATATCCTAATGAACTAATGCAAAACCTGATTTTCCTGACTCATTCTTCCCCACCCAGGGACCACAGTAAATCTCCTCCATTATGTAGGCCCATGGTCCATCTATATAGTGACATCTCCTAGTACATAAGCTCTTGGATAATTTTGTAGCAAATTTTCTTTTCTTTTTCTTCCTTCCTTTCTTCCTTTCTTTCTTTCTTTCTTTCTTTCTTTCTTTCTTTCTTTCTTTCTTTCTTTCTTTCTTTCTTTCTTTCTTTCTTTCTTTCTTTCCTTCTTTCTTACTTTGTTCCTTTCTTGGTTTCTGGATTTTTCATGAGACAGCCTCTCACTATTTTGCCCAGGCTAGAGTGTCATGGCATTACCCTAGCAGACCAACAACTACCAACCCTTGGAATGAAGAAATCCTCCTGCGTCAGCCTGTGGAGAAGCTGGAACTAGAGGTAAAGGCCACAACAATTGACAACATTTTCTATTTTAGTACAAATTATGTGGTGTGATCTGGGCTGAGGGTATCTTGCTGTTGCTCAGCCTTGTCTCCTATTCCTGACCTCAGAGTTTGGCCTCCTAGAGTAACCAAATATTGTAGTCATGTTTGACAAAAGTCATTCAGCTCTACATAAGTGCTTTTCAGGGGCTTTGAGGAGTGTCCAATTCTCAGGTCCTGGAGACACAGAGCAATTATGTCAGGAAAGTTTTGCATATCTGTGGTGGCATATATCACAAAAATTATGCCCAAATCTCTCTCTCTCTCTTTTTTTTTTGTAGGGAGAGGAGCATCCAGGGCCAGGTTTGAACCTGCCATCACTGATATGTGGGGTCAGTGCTCTACTTTTTTGACCCACAGGATAAATGAAACCAAACATAACAAAACCCCCTAAAAATTAAAATTGGGGGGGGAAATATTGGGGGCAGAAACATTGGTAAAAAGGAAATTCTAATTGTTAATGAAGGCAAAAAAGGAACATTGTATTTAAAGTAGAGTAGTGGGTAGAAGACAAAAGAACAAAAAGGATCAAGAAGAAAAATGTCAAGTAAAAATGATGAAAATAAGAAAACAATAGAACAACTCCAAAACCAAAAAATATAAACTATATATATTTTGCTGAATATTGTCTGGGCAAAGGTGATCTTCTGAGGTATGAGATGTTAATAACAATGTTGATACAGCTGTACGAGATGGAGACGGGAGGACTCTGCTGATTTCTCAAACCCTGCTTTCTTGGAAGCCCAAATGTCTCTCAGCCTACTTAAAAGACTCCAACTTGTGAACCTTGGCTAAGCCAAAGCTTTTTAAGGAAAGCACTTAGAGTTGGCATCTTTCCTGGTGTGACCTCATGTTTTTCCAGTGTGCCCAAACCAGTCTCTCTCTATATGCCCCTGAGGGCCAAGGTTTTTAATCAGCTAAACACTTAAATCTGCAATCTTCCCCAGCATCATAGTTGCCACCTTTGGGTAGCTCAGTCACTAGATTACTCACCCAAGTTCTCATAGCCATTCCCATGTTGCAACCTGCAGTGGCAGCTCCCTCACGGTAGTTATGTGGGAGGCCCACACCTGAATCATATCATCTTCTTTCCAGCTCAGCAGGTCAGTCCAGTGCCACAGAGTTTGAAGAGCATTTTTCCTTATGTCTGAAGGCCATGCACCTGTCTTCTTCAGAGAAGTTTCTTTTCCAGTCCCTTGCCCATACTGAAATTGGATCACTTGTTCTTTTCTGGTAAACTGTTTGGGTTCTCTCTAAATTCTGCTTATTCAACCTTTGTTGGAGACATAACCTGCAAATATCTCTCTCATTCTGAGGACAGTCTGCTTGCTTTACTGATTGTTTTCTTGACTGTGAAGAGGCTTCCTAGTTGGATCCCTGGAATGTGTTTTTGGTGTTGCTTCAATTGCCCTGGGGGTTGTTCTCACAATATATTCATGCAGGCCTATTTTTCAAGTGTATTCCCTGCCCTTTCTTCTAGTATTTGTATAGTTTCATGGCTTATGTCTAAATCTGTAATCCAGTGAGAGTCAATCTTAGTTAATAGTGAAAGTTGGTATCCATTTTCCTTCTTCTGCAGGTCACCAGACAGTTCATTCAGCAACATTTGTTAAATAAGGAGACTCTTCCCCACTGAATGTTTTTAATTGGCTTATCAAAGACCACATGGTGGGAAGTAGCTGGACTCATCTCTTGGTTCTCTATTCTGTTCCTTACATCTACATCTTCTTTTTTTTTTTTTTTTTGGCAGTACCATGCTGTTTTGATTAGTATATTTCAGGCTTTTCATATATATACTAAAAAATCCAGAATAAACCCTCCACCTCTTCTGTTGGACTCCTTCAATCGAGACCAATGTTACCTTGCTCCTATAAGGCTGTGCCAGGGACCAGATATCTCTGGAAAACCCCTACACATCAGATCAACTGGAAATATCATAAGGAACAAATTCCAAACCAAATTATCCTTAGTAATTGTGTCCACCTGAGGGACACAATAAATCTCCTTTTTTATGTAGTCTCATATTCTGTCTGCATACTGACCTATTCTCCTACTTGGACTCTTGTCATTTGTGCCAAGTTTATTTTCCGTCCATCTTTCTTTCCTTTATTCTTTTTCAATGAACAGACCCTCACTCAGTTGCCCAGGCTACAATATCATAGCATCAGTCTAGCACACAGCAACATCCAACTGTTGGGTTGAAATGATTCTCCTGTCTCAGCCTCTGGGGTAGCTGGAACTAAAGGCAAGGGTGAGAACCCTTTAAAACTTTTTCTATTTTAGGAAAAACCAAGTTTGTGATTGGAGATGAGAATAGCTTGCTGTTGCTCAGCCTTTTCTCCTACCCCTGAACTCAGTGGATCAGCCCACCTTGGCCTGCCATAGCACCCAAATATTGTAGTCGTGCATGGCAAATGTCATTGAGCTTTACTGAAGAAATGACCTTATTGGGGGCTTGGAGGACTACTCAAACCTCAGATCCCAGTGACACATGGAGATTATGGCGGGACTCTTTTGCTTATCTTTGGTGGCAGATATCACCACAATTATACACACATTTCTTTTTTGCTTACTGGGCTTTACTAGGCATTGTATATTGAATTTGTGACCTAAAATAACTCTTCTACTTACTACGTGGTCAAGAAGCCAAAAGTTTGGACACACCGGGCAAAAAGGTAAGAAATGGTGGGCCTTTCCAGATAGTCTTTTATTTCCCATGATCATCATAAATAATAGAAGGTATGCATTACACTACTGAACGTATTGCCTAACCAGATTATGAGGGAGGAACTTCAGTGTGACACCTACCTTCCCAAACAAGCCTATTGTAAAGAATGAATTAAAATATCACAAAAAGTATCAGGGATAAATTTGTGACACACCTGTCAGGTCTGTGAAATCACCTTCTGATCTTTGGTCTGTGGTTTGTGGTCTCCAAAATCCCAGGGCAGCACTGGGTATAAACCACACTAGTCTATTTACTTTGAAAGAAAAGAAAAGGTTGCTGAATCCTGTAAGCAGAGATACAAAGAAACTTTAAGATACATGGAAAAACCCAAGTGCCCATTGCTCCAAGAAGGAATTAATAAATTGTGGTATATGTACACCATGGAATATTATGCAGCCTTATAGAAAGATGGATACTTTACCTCTTCCATGTTTACATGGATGGAGCTGGAACATATACTTCTTAGTAAAGTATCTCAAGAATAGAAGAAAAAGTATCCAATGTACTCAGCTCTACTATGAAACTAATTTATGGCTTTCATATGAATGCTATAACCCAGTTATACCTAAAAGTATGTGGAAGGGGGAGATTGAGGGAAGGAAGGATGGAGGATGGGTGGAGGGAGGGTGATTAGAGGGATTTCATTTGTGGTGCACCTTGCAATGGTGCATGTGAAACTTAATAAATGTAGAATATAAATTTCTTAACACAATAACTAAGAAAATGCCAGGAAGGCAATGTTAACCAGTGTGATGAAAATGTGTCAAACGGTCTATAAAACCAGTGTATGGTGCCCCATGATCGCATTAAGGTACATAGCTATAATCTAATAATAATAATTAAAAAAAAGAAAAACATCAACTTTGTGATTAATTCTATATCTGAAATTTGTTTTCTTTGAGTCATAGTTTGCCTCCGCAGGAATCTATATTTTCTCTCACCTCAGCTCCCACCCTTCAGATTTGTTGGGTTCTTTCTGGCCATTATCTCTCTCTCCCTCTAAACCAGAGCTTCTTTTCTAAATTAGCTTCAGTCAGACATCATCCAACATTCCCCCTTGTTCTTATTGAATGTAAATATTGAAGTTAGGAAAAATAGCCCACCCAAAGATTTAGCAAAACACAAAATACATTGAAACAAAATGAGCAAATAAACAAACAAAAAGCTACCAAACACACAAGCACACAGATGCACAAAAGAAGAAACAGAAAAAAATAATTAAAAATAAAATTAAAAAAATTAATAATCTGATGTAAGCACTCTCAGCAAACATAAGAAGGGAAGAAGAGGGAGAGAAAGAAATAGTAATAATAATAATAAAATTAAAAATTACTCCTACAAGAAAAGGATAAATCAGAAAAGAGCACACAGAATGAACAAAGAAAACAGAGGGGGAAAAAAGCACCAACAACAATAATATTTTTCATATATATTCAAACATAAGACTATACATATGCCATTGGGATCAACTTTGGAGGGAATTTGTTCATTTTCAGTATACTTTCTGGACACCAGGTGGCACTGTGAGTGAATCCCAGGCTTATACCTGATTCAAGGTTTACAGTGTTTTTTTCTTGGTTGCCTGGCTACATGCTTGGCGGTTAGACCCCGCGGAGTTGTTGATTCCACCAATTTCAAAAAGAAACTTTACAGGCAGGTTTCACAAATTCTCTCTACAAAAGTTCCCGTGTAATGCGGAGTATCCATGAACAGTTTTGGATGCAGGATGGCTGCTGCAGGTGAGACTTAAATTGCTGCACCTAGCCAATGCAAAATGTGCAAAATGTGCCTGTGGCAGTTGCCATTTTTAAAATTTCAAAATGTTTCTGCTTCCTGATTGGCCGCCTAGCCCCGACTGTGCTGGTCCACATTGCACCACTATCTGACCACAAAATTCCTCTCAGGAGTCCACGTTTCACCAATTTTTCCACTCAACTCCTAGTTGTTCCAAGAACTGGGAATGGTAATCTTCTGTAGGGGATGAGCTGGTTGCTGCTGAGGCCTATAACTTCATCAGGGGCAGAAGGAATTTTCCAGCAGTCTTCTCAGCTGTGGGTTACATTTTGACTCCAAAAGTCCACCAGTTCACTGCACACCCCAAACTGCCAGACTATACCAATATTCCCCACTGGGAATGACCTAGCACACTCATTCACACTTGTAGTTCTGGGAGAGCTGAGCTAAATGTCTATCCCTTTGGCCAGCATGCTCCACATTTGAGACCCTCTGAAATTGTTGGTTTCACCAATCTCAAATAATCTTCACAGGCAGGTTTCATAAGCTATCCCTACAGTAGTTACTTTGAAGTGAGAGATGTCCTGGAGCAATTTGGGGTGCAGGATGGCTGCCTGCAGGTTAAACTCAAATCATCACACCTGGCCATTGGAAAAGGTGTCAGTTGAAGTTTCCATTTCCAAAATTTCAAAATATATTTCCTAAGCAAGATCTTTTCCCCCTAATTTTCTGTCCAGCTACCCAGCCTCCCTCTACTCCAAACCTCACCCCTTTCTGGCCATCAAATTCCACTCAAGAGTTCACAATTCACCAATCTTTCCATGCAACACTTAGTTTCCCTATTTGTCATTGTAGTCCTCCATGGGGAAAGGTCTGATTGCATCTTCTGCAGCAGCACAGTAAATTTTTTGGCAGACTTTACAGCGTTAGATTACATTTCGACTCTAATAATCCACCCCTTTTCTGCACACACTGAAATGTCTGTCTACACTAATATTCCATGCTGGAATGAGCTACCCAACTCATTGTCACCTGTTGTTCCGGGAGAGCTGAACTAAGCATCTATCCCATCTACCATCATGCTCGCCTCTCAGGTAACTGAAAGCATAAAATGCTTGCTTTACAAGATCTTGTAGCCTCATCCTACTCAGCATCTGTGAGTCCGGCTGACACCCATTGGACCCACTTACATTGGATCACCTGCTTCTGCTTACCAGATTGGTAGAATTACAGGTGTGAACCATGACTCCAGACCTTGGAGTTGGTATATTTTTCCAACTATGGTGTGTGGCAAGTGGTGGAGCTTCTTGCCTGTCATCTTGGCACTTTGAGAGGCCCAGTCACTTGTATTGTCTGACCTTCTGAATTCAAGACCAGTGTGAGCACCTGTGAGATCTTTATCTCTGAAGAAAAAAAAAAATGCCTGGTTTTATGAAGGTCACTGTTTTCCTATCTGAGGTTATAGGTTTGCTTGATGACAACACTTGAATATTGCTGTGAGGTATGATCCCAGAGCACTCTATTGAGGGTAACAAAATGAGGCTCTGTCTCAATACATAGAGAAAACCATTGGTAAGGAACTTAACCCTTATTTTTACTATTGACCACAGACATAGAGTCAAAATTTTCACACTAGATTTAAAATCAACTAGATAATTTTTTTTTCTCATAGGGAAATTGTGTTCCTGAAGCCAGTTTTAGTCAAGTCTTTGGATTTTATGTAGTTCTGACCCTTTGATATTCTATATTGTTGTAGTCACTCTATACTGCCCACATAGTGAATTCTTGATGCCAGTCAAGCTTTTCAAATCACCCTGAAATATCCAGAGTACACACCACCCATTGTTTTGTGGTCATAAAATCTGGCCCGATTGTCCCTTTCCCCAATCTGTCGGAGACCAGCGAACAGACATCTCTGGACAACTCCTACCTTTCAGATCAAAACTATTCACAAGCCAACTTTTCCTGTCTCATTTTCCTCCCCCTGGGCACCGCAATAAATCTGCTCTTTTATGTAGTCCTCTATTACATCTGCCTACTGACCTCTCCTTCTACTTTGCTTTTGTAAACTGTGCATAGAATATTTTATTTCTTTCCTTATTTTATTATTTTCATGAGACAGACTCTCACTCTTTTGCCCTGAGTAGAGTGCCATGGCATTAGCTTAGTTCCCAGCAAAATCCAACTCTTCTGTTAAAGGGATCCTACTGCCTCAGCCTCTGGAGTAGTTGGAAATAAATTCAGGGCCATAAAGCTTGACTACTTTTATTCATTTATTTTTTTAGTGTAGATCTGAGTCTCACTTTATGGCCCTTGGTAGAGTGTCCTGGCATCACACACCTCACAGCAAACTCTCACTCCTGGGCTTAAGTGATTGTCTTGCTTCATCCTCTGGAGTAGCTGGGACTACAGGTGCCTGAAACAATGCCCAGCTATTGTTGTTGTTGTTATTGTTGTTGCAGTTTGGCCAGGGCCAGATTTGAACCTGCCACCCTCAGTATATGGGGCCAGTGCTTTACTGACTGAGCCACAGGCGCTGCCCTACCTTATCTTTTTAATAGGCAGAGTGTGTGGGATTAGAGCAGAGGGTGTCTTTCTATGGCTCAGCCTTATCTCCAATACATCATCTGAGGGGCTCACCCCCACTTAGCCTCCCAGAGCATCCAAATATTGTACCCATGTGTGAAAAATGTCATTGAACTCTAGTTAAGAAATGACCTTATCAAGGGCTTTGGGGAGTGTCCAATATTCAGGCCCTGGTGACACATGGTGATTATGTCAGAACTCTTTTGCATATCAGTGGTGTCAGATATCACCACGATTATTGACATCTCTTTTTTTCTAATCAGATTTAATTAGTGATTGTGTATTCAAAGTGTGGGCCAAAAAAACTCTTCCACTTTTTATATGGCCACAAAGACAAAAGTTGTAGACTCCTGGCATAGGCTTCAGTAATAATTGAATTTTCTAGATAGGCTGACATTTTCCATCATACTCATAAATAACTGCAGATGTGGAGTACAATATCGGAGATATTGACTAACAAGATTGCAAGAGAGGACCTTCAGTGAGACCCCTACCATCTAGAATAGAATAAACCTATTCTATAGAAAGAATTAAAACATCACAAAAAGTAAATGTGAAATTCTGTGACATAATTGCCATGTCCGTGAAATCACTGTCCAATCTTTGGACATGGATTCTTGTTCTATAACATCCCAGGGCAACACTGGGTATAAATCACAATCTTCTACTTGCTTAAAATCCATGACTTGAAAAGGAAAGGAAGGCTTTTTGCAATCCCTTGGCCACAGATACAAATTTTAGGAAGCAGGAATTGACTTGAGAGAAAATAACCACACTCTTTTGTTACAGTTTGAACCCAAGGACAATCCCAAATAGCCATTGCATATGCTTAACAGAAGTAAGGTTAAGCAACACCTAATTTGAGGTCATCCACTGGGAAAATGAAATCCTTCATCCTGCAATGTCATCAGATCTAGGCTTCTGGTTAAAAATAATAAATGGTCTTTTACGCTCACAGTAGCTTGTGTCCCTCAAGTGTTTGAACCGGGATTCTTCTTATTCCTCCATCTTATCCTTTCATCCCAGAGAAAGGGAAGTGATTTCCCATTTGTGCCTATTGATTATATTGATGGTTGATATTCCAGCACAAGATTGACACAACTGTTGAGATTTTGTACAGCAATGTGACTCAAGCTGAACATTAGTTAACAAAACTACATGGAAATACTTCACATTTCTTAAGCATTTCTACTTTTCTTTAACATTCAATGTAATTTTGGTCTTTTAAGGTAATGAAAATGTTTGTTGGTTGGTAGGTCAATTTGTCTGAACATGGTTGTGTGTATAGTTATTTTTGAATATGGTTTCACAATGTGTTCCAGGGTAGTCTTTTGTGTCCTCAGCCTAGATCACAGCAACTTCAAACTCCAGGATTCAGGCATATGTCCGGCCTGAGACTCCCATGTGCCTATGAATACAGGTGCCTGTCACAATGCCTAGAAAAAATTTTCAATTTTTTTAGAGACATGTTGTAACACGTACACTCTCCATTCTCAGCACCCCCGTATTCAAGCACTCCACACATATATTTGTTCTAGAGGGTTAGGACTACACGTGTGAGCCACAAAGCTTGGTCATTTTCTCTTTTTTTCCTTTCCTCCCCCTTCCCTTCACCCTCCCTCACTTTATTCTTACTCCCTGTGATTCATTGGCTTGCTCTAACCATGATTTTATTTTCTTAATTCTTTTCTTTTCTCTATTTCTCCTTCTGCACCTTAAGAGTAGCTTCTCTAGTAAGAAACACACTAACTACACAAGTTAAACCTGAATGTGTAGTCTTGAACTCTATACTTGAAATGGGTGAATTGTGGAGTGTGTGAATTTTATCTGAATAGAGTTATTATATTTTCATGTACAGGCTTTTGTCCATGAGGGAAATAGAGAAAAACCTTGAACAAATATAAGCATAGATGAGCACCATAGATGATATCTGTAGCCACTTCAGAGGACAAGTGAGACAGATTCCTAGAAACTAAGCAGTTTCAGACCAGAATGAGCAACTAGGAAGATGCCACATGTCCTATACATAAGTACAAAACTTCCCCATCAGTGGTGGCATGGGCGTGTAGTCTCATATGCTGAGAAGGATAATGTCAGAAGGATCACTTGAGTTTAGCAGCTTGCATTTCCTTGAGCTATGATGGTACCAATGTACCATCATACATTGGACCAAAGTGGGAAATACAGTATGAAATCTGTAAGAGATATACTGCATAGGTACATACATTGGGGCAAAGTGGGAAATACAGTATGAAATCTGTAAGAGATATACTGCATAGGTACAGGAAACATCCACTACCATACAAAATATTTTACACAAATATCCCAAAATGGCATTTCTTACCAGGATTGCCAGTCAAGCTCAATACTGCAAAATCAACCAATAGAATACACTAAATTAATAGAATCAATAAGGAAAACCACATGTTCACCTCAAGAGACACAGAAAAGGCTTAGACAGAGGCAACATATCTTCTTGATAAGAAATTTTAAAAATCTTAGATGAGATGGGAATATCTTCAGGATTACTAATGGGTTTCACAGACGATTGTATACATATAATGTGCTATATTTACCCAATCGAATATTTTTCAACAATAAAAAAAATGATATACATAGCTATGTTTCAATAGGAAAGAACCTTAAAACCATTATGATAAGGGAAGAAGGCCAGTTATAAAAGACCACACAGAGTATGACAGAACTCAGAAGAAAACATAAAGATATGAATTAGTCCAGGAAGTTTGATGCCTCCTTATGCACTACTAAGTTCATCATATAGATGTCTTAACAAAATAACTAAGAAAATGCATTGAAGACTATGTTAACCAGTTTAATAAAAATATTTCAAATGGTATATAAACCCAGCACATTTTACTCCATAATTGCATTAATGTACATAGATATGATTTAACAAAAAAATTAAAAAAAAAGAAAAACATGAAGACAAGACCAATTGTCTCCTGAGAGTATGGGGTAGATGGAGGTGGGTGGAGGGGAAGATGAAAATGACTGTTGGTATGTATTGACCTTCTTTGTGTGGGGAGAGGAGACAATGTTCTATAATTAAATTGTGATGATATTTATACATTTCTGTGTGTAAACTAAGAAACACAGAATTGTAAGTTTTCAAAGTGTGAACTATTTATTTAAATAAAACTACTTGAGAATGTTTTCCAAAACTTGAGGTACTCAAAGTCTCACAGCATAAGAAGTACCCAAGGCATGCATATATTTGAGAGACAGTGAACCCTATCTCCCTGCTCTCACACAGGCCACCACGAATTGCCATTAAAGGAACATTGTTCCATTCTACCGAAGATATCATTTTCTTTTTCTTGAGACAGAGTTTACAGCCTTCTCCAGGGGAAGAGTGATGTGACATCATTATACCTAACCACAATCTCAAACTCCTGGGCTCCACAGCTGTTTTTTCTTTTTTTTTTTTTTTTCATATATACTTTTTTTTTTTTTTGCTAGGGCACATGTTGGAACCTTCCACCTCCAGTATATGAGCCTGGCACCCTATTGCTTTGAGCCACAGATATCCCCAAGATCTGAACAGATCTCACTGCCTGAGCCTCCTGATCATGTAAGAGTCCAGGTCCTCCTGAAAAGTTCCCAGTTACTTGGGACCACTTGCTTCTGCCTAGGAAGTGGATTACAGCTGTGAGCCAACACTCTAGTCCTGGAAGTAGGTATATTTTCAAAATTTGATTTGTGGCCAGCATTCCTTATTAATCCCTGTAATCTTGGCATTTTTGAAGGCCCAGGCAGTTGGATTGTCTGAGCTTCTGAATTGGCCATCAGACTGAGAATTAGTGAGATCCCCATCTCCAAAGAATAAAAAAATGGAAGGATTTTATGAGGATTCCAAGAGTCACAGCTGAAAGAATACGTTTGTTTTTTGACAATAGACAAAGATTGCTGTGAGTTATGATACCATAGCACTCTACTGAGTGTGAAAAAAGGAGAATCTGTCTCAATATATATAAATGAGGAAGAGCATTGGTTTGGTATTTATCCCAAAGTTTTACTTTTATCCACATTTGTAGCTTTCAAATTTTACCCCTAGTTTAGATATCAACTAGAAGAATCATTCTCTCATAAGGTAATTGCATTCCTAAGACCTGTATTAGTCAAGCCTTTGGATTTATGTAACTCTGACCCTTTGACATTCTAAATTCTTGTATTCACTGGAAACTTCACAAACAGTAAATTCTTAACTCTAATCAGGCTTCTCATATGCACACCACAAAATCCAGAGTACTCCCTCCATCTCTTCTGTTGGAGGCCTTTAATCTGGGCCAATATTCCCTTGCCCCAATCAGTTAGATGCCAGCGACCAGACATCTCTGAAAATCCCCTACCCATGAAATCAAATGGCAACAATCTAACAAACCAATCCCAAACCCGCAGATCCTGACTTATTGATCTTCCCCAGAAAACCACAATAAATATCCTCCTTTATGTAGTTTCCTATGTCATGTGCCTACTGACTTCTCTCCCAACTATTGCTCTTGAGAAAGCTGCCAAGCAATTTTTTTTCTTTGTATCTATCTTTTATTATTTTTTATGAGACAGAATCTCATTCTGTTGCTCAGTCTAGAGTGTCCTGGCCTAAACTTAGCACACGGCGACATCCAACTATTTAATTTAAGGGACCCTCTTGCCTCAGTCTCTAGAGTATGTGGAAATACATGAGTGTGCCACAAGGAATTAAGCTTAAATAAGAAATGACCTTGTCCTGGGCTTTGTTGAGTTTCTAATTCTCAGGCCCTGTTGATGTAAGGACTGTTTGGCGTATTTTTGCTGGCAGATATCACAATCATTATGTATTCATCTCTTTTTTGCTTATCAGGGTTAATTAATGTTTGGGCTAAAATAACTTCTACTTAGTATGTGGCCAAGAAGCGACAAGTTTGGTTACACCTGGCATGGAGGTAAAGAATTTTTTAACTTGCCAGATAGGCGGATATTTCCCTTGATCATCACAAATAACTACAGCTATGGAGTACTCTACTGGACACAATGTCTAACCAGATGTCAAAGGAAGACCGTCAGTGTGACCCCAACATTCTTTTTTTTTTTTTTTTTGTAGAGAGAGAGTCTCACTTTATGCCACTCAGTAGAGTGCCATGGCCTCACACAGCTCACAGCAACCTCCCAAGTCCTGGGCTTAAGTGATTCTCTTACCTCAGCCTCCCGAATAGCTGGGACCACAGGCGCCCACCACAATGCCTGGCTATTTTTGGTTGCAGTTTGGCCGGGGCTGGTTTGAACCCACCACCCTCGGTATATGGGGCCAGTGCCTAACCGACTGAGCCACAGGCGCCACTCGACTCCAACATTCTTAAAAAAACATATTCCTAAACATTCTTAAACAAACATATTCTAGAAAATAAGTAAAACATCACAAAAGTAGAACTGAGAAAGATGGGATGTACCTGTCAGGTCTGAGAAATCACTTATCTTTTGCTCAGTTTCATGTTCTACGACATCTCAGTTCAGTACTAGTTTCAAACTACATACTTCCATTTGCTTACAAATCCATAAATTTAAAAGGAAAGGAAGGGTTGTTGAATCCCTTGGCCACAGACACAAAGAAACTTTAGGAAGCAGAAATTGAAGGGACGGAGAAGAACCCCAATCTTTTGTAACAGAATGGATCCAATAACATACCTGGAGAGCCACTACACAGACTTAGCAGTAATGAGGTTAAGCTTGAAAATTGTAAGCTCCATCCATGTAAACATATTCTTCTTAGTAAAGTATATCAAGAATGGAAGAAAAAGTACCCAATGTACTCAGCCCTACTATGAAACTAATTTAGGGTTTGCACATGAAAGCTATGACCCAGTCACAACCTAAGAATAGGTGGAAGGGGGAAAGGGAGGGGAAGGAGGAGGGAGGTGAATAGAGGGAAGAGGATTGGTGGGATTACACCAGTGGTGCATCTTACAAGGGTATATGTGAAACTTGGTAAATGGTCTGTAAACCTAGTGAATGATGCCCCATGATCATATCAATGTACACAGCTATGATTTAATAAAAAAAAAAAAGAAAGAAAATTGTAAGCCATGGCAACACCCATTGTGATGTCGGCCATGGTGACTAAGTATTAACTTAATCATTTATTGGCCAGGGATCCAGGCTTCTGGCCTTAAGTGGCCTTTTATGCTCACTTCAGCTGGTGTACCTCAAATGTTTGAACCAGGACACACATTATTCCTCCATCCACAGACAGAAGTAATATTCCATTTGTGCCTTATTGATTCTATTCACATTTGAGATTTCCAGCACTAGGCTGAGATAACATGAAACACCAGTTGAAATTTTGTTCAGTACAGTGAATCAAGCTGCATCACAGCTGAAAAACTGCATGGAGTCACTAATGTAGGACACTATTATTCAGAGTGGTTTTTTTTGTTTTGTTTGTTTGTTTGTTTGTTTTCAGACAGAGCCTCAAACTGTCACCCTTGATGATGTGCTGTAACATAACAGTTCACAACATCCTACAACTCCTGGTCTCAAGTGATTCTTCTACTGCCATGTCTCAACTAGCTGGGATTACCAGTGTCTGCCACAATTTTGTGCTTTTTTATTGGATTTTAGCCAGGACTGTTTTTGAACACACCACTCTTGTTATGTGGGGTCTGTGTCCTAATTACTGAGGCACATGCACCTCCTGTGAGATGCCATTTCAAGAACTTCTATTGATGCCTACCCCAAAACTTTCATTTGAAGGAAGCTTACAAATTTCCTATGTCTGGCTACAGCCTCAAATTGGTCATAGTTTCACTGATCTTAAACATGTCTTATTTGCATGAACCATCAAAGTATTTCTGGCCTTTTTAGATGATGAAAATCTTTGTTGGTTGGTTTATTGGTTGTTTGTGCATGAATGTGTTAATATGTATTTTTGAGAAAAAGTTTCCATATGTAGCCATGCTAGTCTATCATGGCCTCATCCTGGATCATATAAACCTCAAACTCCAGGATTCTGCCATTTGTACTGCCTGAAATTCCCTTGTGTGTAGTACTGCAGATGTCTGTCACAATGTCTAGATATTTCAATTTTTAGTAGAGACAGGGTCTGACTCTTATTCAGTCCATTCTCACACACCCTCATTCAAGAACTCCAATAATCTCAGACTTCCAGAGCACTAGGAATATAGGTGTGAGCAATAATGTTTGGTCATTGTCTCTTTCTTTGTTTACCTACCTCTCTCTCTTTCCCATTTCCTCACTTTATCCCTCCTTCCTCCAATTCTCTCTCTCTCATTCACTTGTTCTCACCATTACTTTCTTTTATTCATCACTTTCATTCATCTATCTCTCTCTTCTACCATCTTAGGGGAATCTTCTTTAGTAACAAACAAAGAAACTAAACAAGCGATTACTGAATGTGTTGTCTTTATACTTAAAATGGATGAATTGTATGGTGTGTGAAGTATATATCAATAGTGTGTTTTTTTTTTTCTTATTCTATGGAATGTTATCTATGAAAAAAATGGAGAAAAACTTTCACTAATATGCAAACATGGATGAGCTCCATAGTTCACACCTACGATCCCAGCAATTTGAGAGGCCAAGGTAGAAAGATCACTGGAAGGTAAGAGGTTTCAATCTAGAATGACTAATATAGTGAGACCAAACCTGTTCAAGAAATTAGTGCAAAATTTCCCCAGTGGGGTTGTTATGGGCTTTTACTCTCTGCTACTGAAAAAGATAAATTATGGTGGATCATTTAAAGTCAGCAACTTTCATTACCTTGAACAATGAGGGTACCAATGTATTTCTTTCTTTTTTTTTTCTTTTTGTACAGACACAGTTTCACTTTATCACATTTGGTTGAGTGATCTGACCCCACACAGCTCAAATAAACCTACAACTCCTAGTCTTAGGTGATGCTCTTGCTTTAGAATCTCAAGTAGCTGAGGCTATGGATGCCTGCCAGAAGACTTGGTTATATTTTTCTTGCAGTGTGACTGGGGTCCAGATTGAACCCACCATTCTTGGTATATGGGGCCAGCTCCCTACCCACTGAGCCACAGGCACAGCACAACCAATGGATTTCTCTGGGACAAATGGGGAATCTCAGTGTCAAATCTGTTACAGATATACTGTATACGTGCATGAAAAGTCCAATAGCATAAAAAATATTTTATTTTTGTATCCCTAAGAATATTTATTACCAGTCTTGCTAGTCTATCTCAATGTGGGTAAATCAAATAATACAACACACTACATTAACAGAATAAATAAGAGAAACCACGTGGTGACCTCATCAGACACAGAGGCAACATATGTTATTGATACAATCTTTTAAAACTCTTAGAAGAGAAGGAATTGTCTTCAGGACTACTAATGTGATTTAAAGATGCTTGGATACATATAACGTGCTATATTCACATGATGGAATATTTTTCAATAATCAAAAGTAATGAAGAACACATTTATGTTACAATAGGAATGAAACTTAAAAATACTTATAATAAGGGAAAATGAGGGGAGGAGGCAAGATGGTTGCCCAGAACCAACTATCCATGGAGGCTACCTTCCAGAAAAAGAATTAAAGTATAGAAGTTTAGCAAGAAACTTATGGTTTTGTATTTGGCCAAGAGAGAATGTTGAAGAGCACTCATCTTCCCAGCTGAGGTGAGCTGCTACTGCAAGGAAACAAGCAATAGGTACAAAATACATTGCCAAGTGGATTGGTGTCCCCTCCCCTATGATAATGACTTGCAGTATATTTTCATCCAACAAGTGAACTGAGTTCAGATCTCTTCCTATTTTATCTCATGAGGGAGAACATCTAAAAATCAGAACTCATTCACGACAGAGGACACATGCGTATGCTGTCATGAGTCATGAAAATGAACATAGACTTCACCTGCAATTATGAAATCCCAGCAATATCCTCCATTGTGACCCCAAGGTCTGGAAGCCTGTTCACAATGGATTCCAGGTTTGGGGCATTTTTTGGAGAGTTTTTGATGTGGCTTTGGCTATTCCAGTTAGGTACTGGTTCTGTGGCACATGGGTGGAGCAGGGACTAGGAAGCAAGACAGCCATACAGAAGAGGTTGAAGCAGTTCCTTCAACTGCCATGTGAGAGAGGCAGAAGGGGTTCCCCTCGGCACAGTGCAGCAGCAGGAGTGGTGGGGAAAATAGTTCTCACACACCTGGGGATATGTTGCAGAGAAAATTCCCCCATCTCTTAGGAACCAGAGGGAAAGAGGCTTCTACTCTAGTGCCAGCCACTGGTAGAACAGATATGGTATGAAAATGCAGGACTTGTGAGCAAAAGGTATGCCTGAAGACATGGCCAGGATAGAGAATAGAATCAGTGAGAACAGAAGAGGCATGCTGTCAGGGCAGAGCTGAGTCAGAATTGCTACTTTTTTGAGTCCAAAATGCAACTGGCTCCCAGGAAAGCATAGTTGGGATAAAGCAGGTGTGGCAGCAGCACCAGCCCAGGGTGGGTCAGAAAATGACAGTTGTTTTTGAGTTTTAACCACGCAGTACCCAAGATAAAGTGCGGTGGAGCATGGAATGCCATCTTTGTGAGAATTGGTGCAGTGGCAGCGGCACAGGGCAGGGCTAACTCACAGTTTCTGTGAACTCAAAAAGCACCCGGTCAACAGGGGAATATCGCTGGTATATAAATGCCAATTCTGTGAGAATACAAGTGGCAGCAACATCAATTTGGGGCAGGACAAGAACAGAGTGAATCTCCCCAGCTTCCATTAAGAACCCGAAATTGTCAGGTTTCAGCTCCTCCTGACAGCTGATAGCAGAGTTCAGCGGCCTTCCAGAGAAGACATAATTCTTTCTGTGACTCAGGCAATAGCACACCCGTGGAATATCTGCTCAATGGAGAAAACTGGGTCATAGCATTGTGGCTTTACCAGGGTGTGACAGAGGTGCAAGTTGAGGAAGATGACATCAATCTTCATGGATTAGTCATTTGGTTGGTGGGACTTTCTGTCTTCACAGAGCACAGGAACTATTCATACTCCTGTCAGCAGATTCCTGCTATCTGTTTACTTTTGACCTTTTGAACTCTCCAACGTGAGACTATATGTTAACTAGGACAATTGAATTGGAATTCTTGACCTGAGCAATTAACTGAGGACTATCCGAAGTTCTACCTTGGTTGTGTTGTTGAGGAACAGTTTGAATTATTTTTTCCAGTTGTTCCCCATGGGAGGTGGGCTGTCTTAGTTGCTGGTATTGATCTACAGCTGAAATGTCAATCAAGAGTTGCTGATTCAATAGGATTCGACAGAGACCAGATGAATATAAGACATGAAAATAAGACTAAGTGTCACTTAGTCCCACCACACCAAAGAGGTCCACATTGTCTCAAGCCATAGTAATGTTCAGGTCCTTTGTGAAGTTGTAGGGGAAAAGCTTCAGCCACCAGTTACAGTTCTTGGGAAAAGGGCTGGGTAATAACTCTTCCAGGAGCCCTGAAATCACTTACATTTACACAATCACTTATGTGCTCAACTACCAAATGATGAAAACTTATCATGAGGTGGAATCAGTGGGAAAACTCTGGCAACATAAATCATAAGAGTAGAACATCTGCCCCTTGAAACAACAAGATGGACACACCAGAGATCCCACTCATAAACAAATGGCTGACATGTCACAAATCAAATTTAAAACTTGAATTGCAAATAGGATTAAGAGAATGGAGGAAAGTTGGAGGTAAAAATTCATGAGAATTTCAAAAGTTGCCTCAAGAATTCAATACATTCATAGCAAAGTGACCAAAGATTTTGACACGTTGAGGCAAGAACTTTCAGCCCTCAGAGATCTGAGAAATACAGTACCAGAATGGTGCAGGCAGAAGAAAGGATCTTTGACATTAAAAATATACCTTTTGCATTCCCTCAAACGCTCAAAGAAAAAGAGTTGTGGAGAGCAAACATGGATCATTCTGTCAGAGTTCTCTGTGACAATTCAAAGGATACAAATTTTGGCTTTTTTGGAACTCCTGAACCTAACAAGGTTGCTTCAAGCAGCAGAGATGTTCTTCTTCAAGAGGTGATCGAGGATAACTTCCAAAATGTCAAGAGTTTTAGAAATCCAGAGAACACACAGTTTCAGAATGCCACCACAATTCAACCAAAATAAAGCATCTTCCAGACTCATCATAATTAACCTAGCCAAATTTATTACGAAGTAGAAATATGTGCAAGCAGCCACATGTAAGAAAGCATAACCTATAATGGGAAGAATATTAAAATGATGGCTGATCTCTCTACTGAAAATGTTCAAGCTAGAAGAAAATAGTCATTAACCTCCTAAAATAAAATAACTTGCAAACCAGGATCCTGCATCCAGCTAAACTGAGGTGTTTTTTGTTTTTGTTTTTTTATGATGGGGAAATTATATACTTTAATGACATTCACATATTGGGGAAATTTTCCATAAGTGAACCAGCTGTCTAGGATATTTTCTGACCTACTCCCCAGTGACCAGCACAATCCTCTACCACCAAAGTAAACTCACTCAGAAACCTTTGATCAAATTCCAAATTTTAAAGTGGCAAAAGGATTAAAAATATCCACTGGAATTTTGAAAAAAAAAATGAAACCCAATATATTACTAGACTTGTCAATATTTGACAAGTGAATTCCTTAAATTTTCCTATGAAGAGGCACATGTTGGCTAACTGGATACCACAACTCAGGCCAGATATCTGATGCGTACAAAAATCACATCTTGCCATAAAAAAATAAATTAAGACTCAGGGTGAAGGGATGATCATCCATAATTTAGTCAACTGACAATCAGAAAAAAATCATACATTGCAAATTTATTTACAGATACAATAAGTTTTAAACCAACACAAGTAAGGAAAGATTAGGATGGGCACTTCATCTTTGGTAATGGTAACACACAAATGATGAGATTTCAATTATTAACATTTATACTCCTAACCAGAATGTCCCTAAATTTATGAGAGACTCTAACAGACATTAACTACTTGATTTCCTCCAGTACCATAATAGTTTGAGATTTTATCACCCCTTAGGCAGTGTTGAATAGATACTCCAAGGCAAAGGTTGGAACTTGTGTTTTAGTGGGTAGGCACTGACTCCATATACCAAAGGTGGAAGGTTCAAACACAAACCTGGCCAAATTGCAACAACAACAAAGAAAATAGCCAGGCATTGTGAGAGGCATCTGTAGTTCCAGGTACTTGGGAGGTTGAGCAAGGAATTCACTTCAGTCCAGGATTTGGAGGTTGCTGTCACACCAACACGCTTTACCAAGAGTGATAAAATGAGACTCCATCACTACTTAAGAAAATAAAAGAAAAAAAAATAAACTAAGCAAAGGAATAGGTATAGAATGGACATTTCTTAAACTGATAGATCAAAACCATTGCCAATATCATATATCACAGAATTAAATTCAAATCATCTCCACTTTGATCAGGAACAAGGCAAAGTTGACCATTGTTTCCACTGATTTTTATCATTGTAATGAAACTCTTAGCCAGGCAAATAAAAGCTATCGATTGTATTCATATATGGTTAGAGGAGATAAAACTTGCACTCTTCATGGATGATATGACTGTGTATCAGGAACAACCTAGGGATTCAACTACAAACCTCTTAGAAGAGATCTTAGAGTACAGCAGGGTCTCAGGTTACAAAATCAATACTCACAAATCAGTAGCCTTTATATACACCAAAAATAGTGAAGCTGGAAAAATAGTAAAGGACGCTATTTCCTTCACAATACTGCCAAAGAAGATTAAATATTTGGAAGCTTACCTAACAAAGAACGTGAAAGATGTCTATAATCAGAACTATGATACACTAAGAAAAGAAATAGATGAAGATTTTAAGAATTTAAAAAAAATTCCATGGTAATGACTGGGAAGAATTAACATTGTTAAAAAGTCCATACTAAAGAAGGAAATATGCATTTTTAATGCAACCCCTATTATAGTACCACTGTCATATTCTAAAGACCTCAAAAAATAATCCTTCATTTCACATGGAATATGAAAAAGAAAATTGAATAGCCAAGACATTACTCGGAAATAAAAACAAATCAGAAGGAATCACGCTACCATACTTCAGACTATACTAAAAATAATAGTGATCAGTACAGCATGGTGTTGGCACAAAAACAGAGAATTAGATACATGGAACATAATACAGAATCAGGAGATGAACCCAGCTACTTTCATTCATTTGATCTTCCAGAAGCCAAATAAAATTTAGTGGAGAAAAGACTTCTTATTTAACAAATGGTGCTGGGTGAACTGGGTGGTGACCTGTAGGAGAAAGAAACTGAACCCATCCTTTCAATCTTAACTAGTATAGACTCTCAGTGGTTTAAAGATTTAATCTTAAGACATAAAACTACAAAAATACTAAAAGAATGTGAGGGTAATACATTGAGGAAATTGGCCTTGGTGAATGTTTTCGGAGAAGGACCGCTGGGCAACTGATATAACATCAGAAATACATTATGTGGATCTGATCAAACTGAAAAGTTTCTGGACAACCAAAAACACATTAAAATCAATCAGACATCCCTCTGAACGAGAGAAGATATTTGCAGATTATGTCACCAACAAAATTTTAACAACAAGAATCTACAGAAAACTCAAACATATTAGCAATAGGAGAACAAGTGATCCCATCTCAGTGTGGGCAAGGGACTTGAAGAGAAACTTCTCTGTAGACGACAAGTGCACAGCCTACAGACACATGGAAATATGCTCTTCATCATTATTCATCAGAGAAATGCAAATCAATACCACTTTGAGGTATTGTTTAACTACCAAAAGAAGAGTCCATATCACAAATATCAAAATTATAGATGTTGCCATGGATGTGAGAAAAAAGGAACACACCTGCACCGTAGGTGGGAATGCAAATTAATGCACTTTTGGGGGAAAGATATTTGAAGATGGCTTAGGGTTCTAAAAATAGACCTGCCATTCGATTCTTCAAATAAAAATCTCGAAATAATAAATACCTTTGCATCAAAATGTTTGTTGTATCTCAATTCATAATTTCTAAGTCATGGAAGAAACCCGAGGTCCATCAACACAGGAATATAAATAAATTGTGATATACATGCACCATAGAATATTACACAGCCTTAAAAAGGATGGAGACTATTCTACTTTCATGATTTCATAAATAGAGCTGGAAGATATTATTTGGAGTAGGTGAAAATAAGACAAGGGCCACAAGGCTTTTCTATTTCAGTAGAAACACAGTTTGAGCTCTGGGTGATGTCATGCTGTTGCACAATTTTGTCTCCAACATGTGAGCTCAGGGTATCAGTCCACCTTGGCCTCTCAGATAATCCAAATAGTGTAGTAAAGTGTGGTAAAATGCATTGAACTTTATTAAGAAATGACCTTATCAAGGGCTTTGAAAAGTATCTAATCCGCAGACCCCAGTGAAACATAGGGATTATTTTAGGACAGTTTTGCATATCAATGGTGGCAGAAATCACAATTATGCATGGATCTCTTTTTTTAAAATCAGACTTCAGTAGAAATTGTGTATGGAACATATGGCCCAACATTATTCTTCTGATTTGCATATGGCCAAGAAGTTGAAAATTTGAATACATCTGGCCCAGGGATCGTGAATGTAGAAACTTTCCTGATAGGTGAACATTTTCCATAATCTGAAGAAATAACTAGAGGTATGGAGTACACTACTGGACACATTATCTGACCAAATTTCTACAGAGCAACTTGAGTAGGACACCTTCCATCCTAAAGAAGCCTATGCTAGGGAAAGAAATAGAATCTCAGAAAAAGAAGAACTGAGAATTGTGAGACCTAACGATCAGGTCAATGAAATCACTGTCTGAATTTTGGCTTGGGTTTTTGGTGTGTAAAATTGCAAGGCAGCACAAGGTATAAATCATACTAATTCACTTATTTAAAAATCCTTGATGTAAAAAGGAAAGAAAGAGTTGTTGAATTCCTTTGTCGGATACACAAATTAAGTTTTGGAAGCAGGAATTGAGTGTGGAGAAGAGATCCCCACTCATTTCTAACAGCTTGAAAAAAACCACAAATACAAATAGCCACCACACATGCTTAGCAGGAATAATGTTAAGCATAAACATGGTAAGCTAGGGCAAAACCCATTGTGATGTTTTCCATGATGACCGTGTAGGAACATCGACCTATAATGTCCTATAATCCAGGATTCTGGTCAAAGATAATAGGTGGCCTTTTCTGATCACTTCAGCTTGTATGCGCAAAAGTTTTGAACCAGCACACTTCTTAGCACTCCATCCACAGGCAGAGCAATGGATCTCTCATTTGTGCCTTACTGATTCTGTTGACGGGGTTGAGATTCCTGGCAGAAACTTGACACAACAGTAGATTTCGTACTCATGGTGTCTCACATGTTCTATAACATCATATAGTCACTTAAGTAGGACTTTATTTGCTTTTTGCTTTTTGTCATTTTTGAAGACAAAGTTTCTCTTTGTCACCCTTGGGAGTGTTCTCTGAAATCACAGCTCATTTCAAGCTCCTATCTAAAGATTATGTGATTCTTTTGCCTCAGCCTCTTTAACTGATTGGACTACAAGAGCTCACAACAACGCCCATTTTTTTTATGCAATTTGGCCATGCCCACGTTTGAACTCACCACCCACTTATATGGGGACGGATCCCTACTCACTTTGCTACAGGCAACATCCCTGGAACACTATTTCAAGTAAGTCATTGACATTTCCCACAAAACATCCATTTGAGAGAAGCTTACAAATTTACTGCACCTGGCTAAAGCCTCAATTTGGTCATAGTTTCACAGGTCTTAAGCAAGTCTACTTACCTGGAACCATCAAAGTAAATCTGGTCTTTTTAGATGAAGAAAATCTTTGTTGGTTGATTTTATTGTTTTTCTGTCTATGTGGGTGTGTATTATTGAGATACAGTTTCTGTTTGTGACCAAAGCTAGTTACTCAAGGCCTCATACTAGATAATAGCAACCTCAGACCCCACGATTCAGGCAATTCTCATGCCTGAGACTCCCATGTGGCTAGCACTAAAGTTGCCTGTCATAATGCCTAGATGATTTTTTACATTTTAGTAGAGACAGGGTCTAAACTTGCTCAGTCCATTCTCAGCACTACAACATTCAAGAACTCCACTTATCTCATAATAACATAGGGCTGGAATTATAGTCATGAGCCACCAAGTTTGGTCATTTTCTCTTTCTTTGTGTCCCTCTGTCCCTCCATCCCTTTGCACCTCCCTCACTATATGCTTCCTCCTTCTAATTGTACCTCTCTAATTCACTTGATATCTCCAATCCTCTCTTTCCTTCATTCCATTATTTCTTCTATCTCTCTTCCCTAAACCTTATGTGAAACTTTCTAGTAACAAACTAAAAAACTATATGTAGTTGAACTCCATAATTCAAATTGGTAAATTAATGAATGGGTACATTTTATCTGAATAGAGTTGTTATTTTATAATCTATGTTCTGTTTTCTATGAGTATTATTGAGAAGATCTTCACCTAATAAGCATATATGAACACGATAGCTCACACGTATAATTCCAGCTAATTCAGAGGCTAAGACAGAAAGACTACTGGAAGATAAAAGGTATCAGACCACAATACACAACATATTAAGATCCAACTTGGCCAAGAAATAAGTGCAAAATTCCCCAACAGTGGTGGCATGGGCGTGTACTCACAGCTGCTGAGAAACATAACCTCAAGAAGATTACTTGATGAAGGTGCACAGTCTTCTGCACCCCAGAACCATGGCTTTGTATCATATGTGCCTCTTGTGGGTACATGGCCCTGAGAAGGGAGAATCTATTCTTGGCAATAAGTGAGTCTCGGGTGTTAATTACTCCCAGTTTGCTAAAACAGCAGCAATGTAGTGGTTAAAATCTCCCTGCTTGCTGAAAAGGCCTTGGGAAATGAATCCCTGAGGTCTTGAAGTCTTAGCTGGAGATTTAACACCTGTCTGCAGCTGAATGTTTGCTCTTCATTCCCTAGGTTCAAGTTATAAAAAAAGTTTCATTTAACCTTTTGTTCACCTCTGTAGGTGAACAGACAAGTTGATATCCTTGTAATTTATCTTTCAGTTAATGTTCTAGAATTAGAAATGACGTGTATGTGCTTTGTAACATTTATGCTGAGGAGAAATTTTTTATGGCAGTCTCAACTAGTGTTTTTCTTCTTTATTTTTGGTTATTTTTATCCGATGAGTTTGGATATATAATAAAGTGAACAAAAATGGTCAATCGATGTGGGCCTGAGTGAGCCCCATTCTTCCCTTAATAAATAATTTTATCTGCAGTGCTACATCTTTGTCCTTGATTGGGCTAGTGGAAAACAAAAACGTAAGTTTATCAAATTGCATTTCCATGAGCTATGATAGTACCAATGTATTTTTATGGGGCAAAGATAGGAAACACAGTATCCGATCTATGAGACATACTTTGTACGTTCAGGATAAGTCCAGTAGCATACAAAATATTTTATACACGTATCCCAAATGGGATTTCTTACCAAGATTGTCAGTCCAGCTCAATAGGGAAAAATCAACTAATAGAATCCACAACATTAATTGAATCACTAAGGAAAATCACACATTCACTTCAAAAGACACAGAAAGGCTTTTAACAGAAGCGATATATGTTGTGGATAATACCTGTGGATGGGAGGTGCCACTCAAGGTGCCACTCAAAGGAATATGGTGCTGGCCCCATATGCCAGAGGTGGCAAGTTGAAGCCCAGCTCTGGCCAAACACTGCAAAAAACTAAACTAAAATAAAATAAAAGTATTAGATGAGGGGAAGTGACTTTTGCTCAGTAAGTAGGGCGCTGGACCCTTATCCAGGGTGGCAGGTTCAAAATTGGCCCCAGCCAAACTTCAACAACAACAAAAACAACAACAAAATCTTGGATGAGAATGGAACTTCAAGACTACTAATGAAATTTACAGATGAGTGGGTACCTGTAACGTGCTATATTCACAACAATCAAAAGAAATGAAGTGCACATTTATGTTTCAATAGGAATGAACCTTAAACTCACTACATTAAGAGAACATCACCACTTACAAAAGAGCACACAGAGCATGACTGAACTCAGAATAAAACATTAAGACAAGGACAATTGTCTGCTAGGGATAGGTGGTAGTTGGGGGAGGGTGGTGGGTAAGTTAAAGTGAAAAGCTAATAGGTTTTGACATTATTTGTGTGTGGAGGAAGACAAAGTTGTAAAATTAGATTGTCATGATAGTTGTACAATTGTGTACTAAGTAACACAGAGTTGTATAGTTTCAAAGGGTGAACTACTTATTTCAATGATGCTCCTTGAAGATATTTTCCAAAACTTGAGGTACTCAAAATACTCATGGCATCAGAAATACCCAGTTCATGAGAGTACTTGAGAGATAGTCAACCCTATCTCTCTGATCAGACATATGGTAAAATTACATGGAAGGTACATTGTTCTATTCTACCTAAGTTGACATTTTCTGTTTCTTTGATACAGAGTCTGACAACTTCCGTCTGGGTAAAGTGTGCTGATGTAAACATAACTAACAGTAATCTCAATCTCTCGGGTCAACAGAGCCTATTGAATCTTTCTTCTGAACTTCTAGAAGTTCATGTATTTACCCAAAGTTTCCAGTTACTTTGAACCACCTGCTCTTTCCTCCCAGAGTGTTAGCATTACACTACTCCAGACCTTGAATTCGTGATATTTTTAAAAGTATGTTTGCTGGCCAGCGGTGTTGCTTCATGCCTGTCATCTTGGAATTTATGGAGGCCCCATTCTGCCTGAGTTTCTAAATGAGAGTCCAGCCTGAGAACTACTGAGATACCCATCTCTAAAGAATAAATAATGAGCAGATGTTGTGCAAGCTCCTAGAGTGCCAGCTTAGGAAATATGTTCACTTGATGACAACACTTGAAGTTTGCTGTGAGATATGATACCAGGGCATTCTACTAGGGGCAGTAAAATGAGATTCTGTCTCAATATATAAATGGAGAAAAACATTGGTAGGGAACTTACCCCTCATTTTTAATTCTGACCACTGATCTAAGATAATTTTTTTCTTCAAATTAGATAGCAACTAAAGAAATTTTTCCTTCATAGGTAAACTGTTTCCTACAAACTCCATTAATAAACCCTTTGTATTTTACTTGATTCTGACCTTTTGATATCCTATAATATTTGTTTTTTGAAGACTTTGGCCTTGGTCAGGTTTGAGCCCACCACCTCCAGTGCATGGGGCCAAGGCATTACTAATTGACCTACAGGCAATGCCTGATATTCTTGATTCTTGTAGTCACTTGTAACTGCACACACAATGAATTCTTGACTCAAATCAGCCTTTTCATATGCACCCTAAAGATATCCAGGATACCCTCCACATGTGTTAAAATCCTTCAATCTTGGTCAATATTCACCTGCCCCAGTCAGTTCAAACCTAGGGACAAGACATCTCTGGAGAACACCTACCCATCAGATCAACTGGAAATATCCTAACAAACCAATGCCAAACCCACTTGTCTTAACTCATTGCTCAACCTTCCAGGGGCCACAATAAATCTCATTTATTTAGGCCTGTATCCATCTACGTACTTACTTCTTTTTGTAATTTGCCTCTTGGAAACTACCTGCTAAATTTTTAAATTTTTTCTCCTTTCTTTCTTCCTTCCTTCCTTCCTTCCTTCCTTTCTTTCTTATTATTTTCCTTGACATAGTCACTCAACACTGTTACACAGGCTAGTGAATCATGGCATCATTTTAGCACATAGCAACATCCAACTCTTGGGATGGAGAGATCCTCCCGTGTCAGGCTCTGGAGTTGCTGCAACTAAAAGCAAGGACTACAGCCCATGACAACCTTTTATATTTTAGTGCAAACCGGATGTGTAATCAAACCTTAGGATGTCTACTGTTGCTAAACATTGTCTGCAACCTCTGAGCTCAAAATATCCGCATAGCTTGGCCTCCCTGAGCAACCATAGTCATGTGAGGCAAAAGTCTTTGAGCTCTAATTAACATGCTTTGAGAGACTTTATTAGTGTTCAATCTTCAGATACTGGTGACACAGAATAAATAAGTCAGAACTGTTTGTATATTCCTGGTGGCAGATAGCACCACAATTATGTCCACATCACTTGCTTGCCAATCAGGTTTCATTAGTGTGTGTGTGTTTTATTTGTTACCAAAAATGACTCTTCTACTTCCTATGTGTCCAACAAGCCAAAAGTTTGGACAAACCTGGCAGAGAGGTCAGGAATTTTGCAACTTTCTAGGTAGGCTGATATTTCCTATGATAAAAAGAAATAACTGCATGTGCTGTGTACACTACTAGAAATAATACCTAGCCAGATTTTGAGTGAGGACCCTCAGTTTGACACCTATCATCTGAAACAAACCTATACCAAAGAAACAAAAAGTTTCTTCTCAGAAAAAGTTGAACTGCAAATTGTGTGACATACCTATAAGGTCTGTGAAAACATTGTCTGATTTTTGCACTTCTGTTGTTTGTGTATACATATCAGGGCAGCACTAGGTATAAACCATACTCTTCCACTAGCTTATAAATCAATGGCTTAAAAAGGAAAGGAAGGATTGTTGAGTTTGAGTTTGTTAAGTAGGAATTGAAAGTGGAGAACAGAACCCCATTCTTCTTTAACAGTTTGAACCCAACAACAAACAAGAATAGTCACCACACATGCTTAGCAGAAATAAGGTTAACCATAAACATGGTAACCCAGGGCAACATCTATTCTGATGTCATCCATAGTGACCAGGTCGTGAATTCATCTTTTAATGTCCTGGATCCAAGTCTTCTGGTCAAAGATACTAAGTGGCCTTTTCTTCTCACGTTAGCTGGTATCCCTCAAAAGTTTGAACCAGGACAGTTCTTAGCCATCCATCCACTGACAGAAATGCGATCTCCCATTTATGCCTTATTGATTCTATTGAAAGTTGAGATTCTAAAAACTAAGCTGACAATACCGTTGAGTTTTTTTTTTTTTTTAATCATAGCTGTATACATTAATATGATCATGGGGCACCACACCCTGGTTTTATAGACCATTTGAAATATTTTCATCACACTGGTTGAAATAACCTTCCTGACATTTTCTTAGTTATTGTGTTAAGACATTTATATTCTACATTTTCTAAATTTCACATGTACACTTGTAAGATGCACAGTAGGTGTAAGCCCACCAATCATCCTCTCTCCGCCCATCCTCACCCGTTTCTGCCCTCTTTCTCCCCCTTCTCCATATTCTTAGGTTAAAATAAGATATTTTCCGGTTATGTCTTTGACAAAGGTTTAATAACCAGAATCCACAGAGCACTCAAACGTATTAGCAAGAGAAGAACAAGTGATTCCATCGTAGGCTGGGCAAGGGACTTGAAGAAAAACTTCTCTGAGGAAGACAGGCACATGGAGTACAGACATATGAAAAAATGCGCATCATCCTTATTCATCAGAGAAATGCAAATCAAAAGTACTTTGAGATATCATCTAACTACAGTAAGATTAGCCCATATCACAAAATCCTAAGAACAGTTGAGATTTTGTACAGCAGTGTGTCTCAGAAAGCATCACAGCTGACATAACTTCATGGAGTCACATAAGTAAGATGCTATTTGCTTTTCTGCTTTTTTTTTTTTCATTCTTGAAGACAGATTTTGGCTTTGCCACTCTCAGTAGGGGGTCATGACATCACAATGAACAACAAGTACATATTCCTGAGCTCAGGCCATTTATTTGCATCAGCCTCCCGAGTACCTGAGACCACAAGAGCCCACAATAACACCTAACTATTTTCTCTTTCTTTCTTTCTTTCTTTCTTTCTTTCTTTCTTTCTTTCTTTCTTTCTTTCTTTCTTTCTTTCTTTCTTTCTTTCTTTCTTTCTTTTTTTTTTTTTTTTTTCAGTTTTTGGCCTTGCACAGGAAATAACCCACAATCTCTGTAATATGGAGCAGGCATCATAACCATTCTGCCACAGGCAATGCCCCCGGCTCTCTCTCTCTCTCTATATATATATATTTTGGAAGTTTGGCTGGACCCACGTTTGAACTCACCACCCTCATTATATGTGGCAGGCACCCTACCCAATTTGCCACAGGCAATGCACATTAAACACTATTTCTAAGTCCTTTTCACACCTACCCCAAAATATCCATTTGAAAGAAGCTTAGATATTTAATGTGACTGAATATACCCTCAAGTTGATCATAGTCACAGGTCTTAACAATGTCTAATTTTCTTCAACCATCAAGGTAATTCTGGTCCTTTTGGAAGATGAAAATCTTTTTTTTTTTTTTTTTTCATCACACTAGTTAACATAGCCTTCCTGGAATTTTCTTAGTTATTGTGCTAAGAAATTTACATTCCACATTTACTAAGTTTCACATATACCATTATAAGATGGACCACAGGTGTATTCCCACTAATCCCCCTCCCTCTGCCCAACTCCCTCCTACCTCCCCTCCCTTTCCCCATATTCTAAGGTTGTAACTGGGTTACAGCTTTTATATGAAAACCATAAATTACTTTTATAGTAGGGCTGACTACATTGGATACTTTTTCTTCCGTTTTTGAGATATTTTACTAAGAAGAATATGTTCCAGCTCCATCCATGTAAACATGAAAGAGGTAAAGTCTCCATCTTTGTTTAAGGCTGTATAATATTCCATGGTGTACATACACAACAATTTATTAATCCATTTGTGGATCAATGGGCACTTGGGATTTTTCCATGATTTAGCAATTATGAATAGGGCTGAAATAAACATTCTGGTACAAATATCTTTGTTAAAATGTCCATACTACCCAAAGCAATATATAATTTTAACAAAATCCCTATCAAAGCTCCACTGTCATACTTTAAAGATCTTGAAAAAAAAAATACTTCGTTTTATATGGAATCAGAGAAATCCTCGAATAGCCAAGACATTACTAAGAAATAAAAACAAAGCAGGAGGGATCACGCTATCAGACTTCAGTCTATACTACAAATCGATAGTGATCAAAACAGCATGGTACTGGCACGAAAACAGAGAAGTAGATGTCTGGAACAGAATAGAGAACTAATAGATGAATCCAGCTACTTACCATTATTTAATCTTTGACAAGTCAATTCAAAACATTCAGTGGGGAAAAGATTTCCTATTTAACAAACGATTCTGGGTGAACTGGCTGTCAACCTGCAGAAGACGGAAACTGGACCCACACCTTTCACCATTAACTAAGATAGACTCTCACTGGATTAAATATTTAAACTTAACAGATTAAACTATAAAAATACTAGAGAAGAGTGCAGGGAAAACCCTTGAAGAAATCGGTCTGGGAGAGTATATTATGAGGAGGACACCCCGGGCAATTGAGGTAGCTTCAAAAATACACTACTGGGACTTGATCAAACTAAAATGCTTCTGCACAGCCAAGAACACAGTAAGTAAATCAAGAAAACAGCCCTCATTATGGGAGAATATATTTGCAGGTTATGTCTCCGACAAATGTTTAATAACCAGAATCCACAGAGAACTCAAACGTATTAGCAAGAATAGAACAAGTGATCCCTTCGCAGGCCAGGCAACGGATATGAAGAGAAACTTCTCTGAAGAAGACAGGCATGCGGCCTACAGAGATATGAAAAAATGCTCATCATTTTTAATCATCAGAGAAATGCAAATCAAAACTACTTTGAGATATCATTTAACTCTAGTAAGATTAGCCTATATCACAAAATCCCAAGGCCAGAGATATTGGCGTGGATGTGGAGAAAAGGGAACACTTCTACACTACTGGTAGGAATGCAAATTAATACATTCCTTTTGGAAAGGAGAACACTTAGAGATCTAAAAAAAAAAATCTGCCATTCAATCCTATAATTCCTGTATTAGGCATATACCCGGAAGATGAAAATCTTTGTTGGTTGGTTTGTTGGTTTGTCTGTGTAGGTGTATGTGTATGGGTATATTTGAGAGGGGTTTTTCTATGTGGCCCAGGCTAGATTTTTATGGCCTCTGTCTAGATCATAGCAACCTCTAACTGCAGGATTCAGTCAATCCTACCTGAGACTCCCATGTGTCAAGGACTACAGGTGCCTGTTGCAATTCCTAAATGATTTTTCACATTTTAGTAGAGACAGGTTCTGACACTTGCTCAGTCTACTCTCAGCACCCCACATTTGAGTACTACCCTCATATCAGCATACCAGAGGGCTAGGATTACAGGTTTGAGCCACCAAGTTTGGTCATTTTCTCCTTCTTTGTTTTCCTCTGTTCCTCTCTTTCTTTGCCCCTACTGGACTTTACTTTTTTTTCATCCAATTTTCTCTCTCTCTCATTCGCTTGCTCTCTCCATTCCTTTCCTTCTTCCATTTCTTTCATTCCTCTAACTCTCTCCCCTACACCTTATGGAAAACTTCTCTAGTAACAAACAAACAAACTATACAAGTGATCCCTGAATGTGTAGTCTTAAACTCTATACTTGAAATGGGTGAATTACATGTGTTATAGATTATATCTGAATAGAGTTGTTATTTTATAATCTATGGGCTGTTTTCTATGAGGGTTACACAGAACAACCCTCACCAAAACGTAAGCATGTATGAGCACCATAGCTCACACCTATAATTCCAAAAAATTAGGAGGTCTGCCCAGAAAGATCACTGGAAGCTAAGAAATTTCAGATAAGACTGAACATTTTCAGACCCAACTTGTACAAGAAATATGTGATAACTACCCCAGAAGTTGTGGCATGTGCCTGTTCTCTTAGCTGCTCAGAAGCATAATGTCAGGAGGATTACTTGAGCTAAGAAGCTTGCATTTCCTTGAGCTATGAAGTTAACAATGTATTTTTCTGTGGCAAATGGGAAAATGCAGTATCTAACCTATAAGACAGATACTGTATTGCTGTAGGAAAAGTCTGGTAGCATACAAAATATTTTATACATGTATCCCACTTGTGAGTTGTTACCATTTTTGCCATTCCAGGAATATTGTTGGTGATTCATTAAGGGTACAAGAAACCAGGTGACACTGGTTGTATTTGTTAGGTAAGTCCCTCTTACAATGGTGTCTTGCCCCCAAAAGTTGTAGCACACACCGATACCCCACTCTACTTCCCTCTCTCTGCTCTTCCTTTTTCCACACCTCCATCTTTCTTTCTCTCTCTGCTTCCCTCATGCCACCATGTCATTAATTGTCCTCATATCAACATAGGATTCATGTTCCATTCTTTTGATGCTTTACTGAGAAGAAATGTGTTCCACTTCCATCTCGGTTAATCAAAGGATGTACAGTCTCCTTTTTTTTAATGACTAAATATTATTCCATATTGTGTATACATACCAAAGCTTGTTAATACATTCCTGGGTTGGTAGGTATTTATGCTGTTTCCACATTTTGGCAATTGTAAAGTGAGCTGCAATGAAGAGCCTAGTGCAAGTGTCATTATGATAAAAGGATTTCTTTCTCTTCTGGTTAGATGCCCAGTAATAGGATTTCAGGATTAAATGGGAGGTCCAGCTTGAGTTCTTTGAGGGTTCTCCATAGTTTCTTCCACAAAGGTTGTATTATTTTTTCCTTCCCTCCAGCAGTATAAAAGTGTTCCCTTCTCTCTACATCCACACCAGTATCTGCAGTTTTGAGATTTTGAGATGAAGGCTATTCTCACTGGGGTTATATGGTATCTCAGGGTGTTTTTGATTTGAATTTCTCTAATAATTAGGGATGATGAATTTTTCTTTCATATATTTTTTAACCATTTGTCTGTCTTCTTTACAGATGCTTCTATTTTTGTCGTTTGCCCATTGATATGTGTGATTGCTGGCTTTTTTTCTTGTAGATGAATTTGAGTTTTCTATATATCCTAGTTATAAAGTTTTTATATGATTGATTTAGGGCAGTGCCTATGGCTCAGTCGGTAAGGCACAGGCCCCATATACCGAGGGTGGCGGGTTCAAAAGTGGCCATATAAAATTTTCATTTTATATGAAAATATGCAAATATTCTTTCCTATTGTTTAGGTTGTCTATTTGCTTTGGTTGTATTCTCTTTAGCTGTACTAAAGCTTTTCAGTTTAAATAAGTAACATTTGTTTATTTTTGTTGTTGTTGCAATTGCTACAGTCTCTCCCTAGGCCAATACCTTCCGGTGTTTTTTCTGGTTTCTTTGATAAATTTTATTGTTTCATGCCTTAAATGTAAGTTCTTTATTCAACTTAAATCAATTTTTCTTTTTCTTTTTTTTTATTTTATTTTTTCTTTTTCTTTTTCTTTTTTTTTTTTGTAGAGACAGAGTCTCATTTTATGGCCCTCGGTAGAGTGCTGAGGCCTCACACAGCTCACAGCAACCTCCAAATCCTGGGCTTAAGCGATTCTCTTGCCTCAGCCTCCCGAGTAGCTGGGACTACAGGTGCCCGCCACAACGCCCAGCTATTTTTGGTTGCAGTTTGGCCAGGGCCACTTTTGAACCCGCCACCCTCGGTATATGGGGCCTGTGCCTTACCGACTGAGCCATAGGCACTGCCCTAAATCAATTTTTCTTAGTGGAGAAGATGTGGGTACAGTTTCAGTCTTTTGCATATATCATATATTTCAGTCTTTTGTATATCCAGTTCTTCCAGCACCATTTGTTTAATAGATATTACTTTCTCCAAGGTATTTTCTTGTTTGGTTTATCAAATATAAGACGATTGTGAGAGGTTAGTTTAATTTTCTGGTTCTCTATAAGATTCCAAATATCTATGTCTCTATTTTTGTGTCAGTACCATGCTGTCTTGACTAATATAGGTTTGTAGTAGAGCCTAAAATCTGGTGCGGTGATACCCCAGCTTTGTGTTTATTACTAAGAACTGCCTTATGTATATAGGTTTTTTTCTGGTTCCATACAAAATGTAGAATCTTTTTTTTTTCCCCCAAATCTTAAAAGTACGCTTTGGTATCTTAATAGGGATAGCATTGAATAGGTGAATTGCTTTGGGAAGTATAAAAATTATAACAATGTTGATTCTTCCCAGCCATGAGTATGATATGTTCTTCAATTTTTTTAATATCCTCTGCTACTTCCTTTCTCAGGATTTCATGTTTTCTAGAAAGGCTGAGCAACAGCAAGTTACACTTTCATTAAGATAATCAATGAAACAAGAATTTGTTTCTTGAAAAAATAAATGAAACAGATAAAACTTTGGCCAGAGTAACTAGATGTTGAAAAGTAAAATCTCTAGTACCATCAATCAAAAATGATAAAGGGGAAATAACAATTGATGCCACAGAGATACAAGAGATGTCTCTGAAAACTTCCAGTCCAGATACTCTAGCCAGAATTTGACAATGTGAAAATAATGGATCAATATCCAAACCCTGATCTCCAGAGATTAGCCCATCTTGGACTCTAAGTGCAACCAAATATTGTAATCATGTGTGGCAAAAGTCATTGAGCTGTGCTTAAGAAATGACTTTATCATGTCTTTGAGGGTTGGACAATCCTCAGGCACTGGTGACACATAGGGATCATTTCAGAGATGTTTTGCATATCCGTAGAGGCAAATACCAACACAATTATGCCCACATCTCTTTCTTAGTTATAAGGTTTCATTAGTAATTGTGTATTGAACTTGTGGCCAAAAATAACTCTTCTACTGCCTATGTGGCCAAGAAGCCAAAAGCTTGGACACACCTGGTCTGGAGGTCAGGAATGCAGGAACTTTCCACATGGGCTAAAAATTTCAAGGATTAGAAGAAATAACAGCAGGTATGTGCTAAACTAATAGACACATTTCCTAACTGGATTTTGAGAGAAGACCTTCATTAGGACACCTACCTTCTGAAACAAGCCTATTCTAGAAAAAGAAGTGAAATCTCAGTAAAAGTAGAACTTAGAATTGTGTGATGTACCTGTCTGGTCTGGTAAATCACTGTCTTATCTTTGGGCTTCAGTTCTTGGGGTGGAACAGATGAGGGAAGAATTAGGTATAAACCATGCTCCTCCACTGTTTTACAAATCCATGATGTGGAAGAAAAGGAAGGATTGTTGAATCCCTTGGAGGATATACAAACAAATTTTGGAAGCAAGAATTGAGTATGAAGAACAGAACCCTACTATTTTTTTAACAGTTTCAACCCAATGACAAACCTGGATACCACTATACATGCTTAGGATGAATGACGATAAGCATAAAACTAATAAACCGGGGAAACAACCATTGTGGTGTCATCCTCCTGTGACCATGTAGTGACTTCATCCAGTAATGTCCTGGAATCCTGTCTTCTGCTCAAAGATACTAACTGGCCTTGTCTGCTCACTTTAGCTGGTATCCCTCAAGGGTTTGAACCAGGACAGTTCTTAGCCTTTCATCTCCTGACAGAGAAGTGATCTCCCATTTGTCCCTAATAGAATCTATTAACATTTGAGAGTCCTGGCACTAGGCGGACGCAACAGTTGCAATTTTGTACAGCAGTGTGACTCAACCTACATCACAGCACTCATAACTTCATGAAGCCACTTAAGTAGGAAGCTATCTGTTTTAGGATTTTTTCTTTTTTCTTGGAGAACAGAGTTTCCCTTTGTCACTCTCAGTAGAGTACCATGGCAGCACAGGTCTCAGCAACCTCCTAATCCTGAACTTAGGCAATTCATTTACCTCAACATCCTGAGTAGCTGGGACTACAGGATCCCCCACGACACTCATATATATATACACTTTGTCCAAGGATGAATTCAAACACACCACATTCATTATATTGGGCTGGCTCCCTACCCTCTTTGACACAGGCATTGCTCCTGGTATGCTATTTCAAGACATGTTTGACAACAACCCCAAAACATACATTTGAGAGAAACTTACAAATTTACTATGCCTGGCTAAAGCAGGCCTGGCTAAAGCAGGCATAGTAAATTTGGTCATAGTTTTACACATCTTAAGCATGTCTACTTTGCTTGAACCAGCTAGGTAATTCTGGTATTTTTAGATGATGAAAATCTTTGTTGGGTGTTTTGTTGGTTTGTGTGTGCATATGTGTGTGTATGGGTATCTATCAGATACAGTTTCCTAATGTGGCTCAGTATAGTTTTTCGTAACCACAGCCTACATCATAGCAACCTCAAACTTCAGGAAGCAGGCAATCCTCCTGCCTGATATTCCCATGTGGCTAGGACTACAGGTGCCTGTCACAATACCTAGATGATTGTTCACATTTTAGTAGAGAAAGGGGCTGACTTTTTCTCAGTGTGTTTTCAGCACCTCTTTGTTCAAGAACTCCACTTATCTCAGCATGCCAAAGAGCTGGGATTATAGGTGTGAGCCACCAAATTCGGTCATTTTTTTCTTTGTTTTTCCCATCTCTCACTCCCTTGGCCCATCCCTCACTTTATCTTTCCATTCTCCAATTGTCTCTCCTTCAATCATTTGCTCTCTCCATTTCTTTCTTTTCTTCATTCCTTTCAAACCTGTATGTTTCCTCTACACCTTAAGGGAAACTCTATACTAACAAGAAACAAATTATAAGACTGATCCCTGAATATTCAGTCTTGATCTTTATATATGAAATGGGTGAATTGAGGAGTGTTATAAATTATACCTTTACAGAGTTTTTTTTTTGTTGTTGTTGTTCTTTTTTTTTTTTTGTAATTTATGGGCTGTTATCTATGAGGATTATCGAGAAAAACCTTTATGAAAACATAACTTTGGATGAGCACCATAGCTCACAACTGTAATATCAGTTAATTCAGAGGCCAAGGCAGAAAGACCCCTGACAGCTAAGGCATTTCATACCAGACTGAGCAACATAATAAGACACCATTTGTCCAAGAATAAGTGAAAAACTTCCTCAGCAGTGGTGGCCTGTTCCTGTTGTCTCAGATGCTGTGAAGCATAAACTTAGAAGGATCACTTGAGCTTAGCAGCTTGAATTTACTTGAGCTATGATGGTATAATTTTATGTTTTTGTGGCAAAGGGGGAAACACAGTATCTAATCTATAAGAGAGACTTTGTATAGGTGCATGAAAAGTCCGGTAGCATACATAATATTTTATGCCTGTATTCCTAAAGGGATTTCTTACCAGGATTGCCAGTCAAGCTCAATATGGGAAAATAAACCAATAGAACACACTATATTAATAGACTCAATAAATAAAAGCACACAGTCACCTCGAGAGACACAGAATAGACTTTTGACAGAGGCAACATAACTTGTCGAAAAAAAATTTAAAAATATTAGGTGAGGGGCAGAGGCTGTTACTCTGTCAGTAGGTCAATGGCCCCATTTACAGAGGGTTGTGGATGCAAACTGGGGCTAAGCCAAAGTGCAACAATAACAACAACAAAAACAAAAACAACAGCTAAAAAAATTATATGAAAAGGGAATGTCTTCAGGAGTACTAATAGTTTTTACAAATGATTAAGAAATATAACGTGCTCTATTTACACAATGAAATATTTTTCATCAATCAAACTGACTGAAGTGCACATTTATGGTACAATAGGAATATATCTTTAATCATTCCAATAGGGGAACAAGGCCACTCATAAGGAACCATACATAGGATGTCTGAACTCAGAATAAAACATCAAGACAAGGCCAATTGTCTGCTAGTAGTAGGGGGCAGAGAGGGGAGAGTGGTAGGGAAGTGTAAGTGACTGCCAGGAGGTACCGGTCATGTCTGGGAAATCATTGTCCTATCTTTGGGCTTGGGTTCTTGGTGTGGGACATTTCAGGGCAGCACTACATATAAACTAGGCTCCTCCACATGCTTACAAATCCATGACATGAAAAAGAAAGGAAGGGTTATTTAATTCCTTGGCTGGATATACAAACTTCTAGACAGAAGGAATTGTGTATGAAGAACAGAACCTCACTTTTTAGTAACAGTTTGAACCCACCCACAATCCCAGATAGTCGTCACACATGCCTAAAAGGATATGGTTAAGCATAAACACGGTAACCCATGGCAACACCCATTGCCATGTCATCCACGGTGACCATGTATTGACTTCATTCTGTAATATCTTGTGATCCAGGGTTCCCATCAGATATATTAAGTGGCCTTTTCTGCTCATTTCAGCTGGTATCCCTCAAGGGTTTGAACCAGGACAGTCTTAGCCCTCCATCACCAGAAACAGAAAAGATCTCCCATTTGTGCCTTATTGATTCTATTGAAAGTTGAATTTCCATTAGTAGGCTGATAAAACAGTTGGAATTTGGTACAGCAGTGTGACTCATGCTGCATCACAGCTAAAATAAATTCATGGAGTGACTTAAATAGCACACTATTTGTTTTTTGCCTTTTTTTGTTTTTTTTTCTTTCTTGCAGAGAGTTTATTTTCTCGGACCTAACAGGTAAGTCACACAATACTCTATTCCACTTTTCATTATGTCTTACTTTTTTGTCCTAGAATAGGCTTGTTTGAGAAAGTATGCATCACCCTGAAGGTCCACTTTCCAACATCTGGTTAGGCAATGTGTTTAGTAGAGTACTTCATGGCTGCAGATTTTTACAGTGATCATGGGAAATATCAGCCTATCTGAAAATGTCCAACATTCCTGACATCTGTGCCAGGTGTATCCAATCATTTTGTTTTATGGCCACACAAGAAGTTTAAGAGTTATGTTGGAATACACATTCAATTCACAAACATTAATTAAATCTGATAAGCAAAAAAGAGATGTCTGCATAATGGCTGTGATATCTGCAGACACTAATATGTTAAACAGTCCTGACATAACCCAATGTGTCACCCGGGCATGATGTTTGGAAACTTCTCAAAGCCCCAAAGTTATTTCTTAAGTAGAGCTCAGTAATTTTTGACAAGCATCACTACAATGCTTGGATGTTCTGGAAATTCAGGTGAGCAGATCCCTGAAGCTCAGGTGTTAAAGACAAATCTGAACAACAGAAAACACCCTCAGTCATGATCTCCTACTTGGTTTCTACTTAATTAAAATGGTAACCAAGCCTTTTGGGACTTTCTTGGAGTTCCAGCTACTCCAGACACTGAGTTTAGAGAATCCCTTAAATCAAAGAGTTGGATGATTCTGTGTGCTAGGTTGAGGCCATGACACTCTAGACTAGGCAGTACAGTAGGATGCTGTCTTATGAAAAAATAATAAAAGATTAAAAAGAAAGAAAGAAAATTTGCTAGAAATAGCTTCCAACAGCAAAAGAAGGGTGAGAGGTCAGTAGCCACATGGACTAGGAGACTGCATAAAGAAGATTTATTGTGGCTTCTATGAGGAGGATCAATAAGTCAGGACTCGTGAGTTTGGGGTTGGTTCATTAGGACAATGCCAGTTTGATTTCATGCATAAGGTTTTTTTCCCATAAATTCTGTCTCCTGGCCTCTGACTGATTGAAAAAAGGGAATATTTTCCCAGATTTAAGGACCCCAACAGAAGAGATGGAGGGAGTACGGTGCATTTTTTAGTGTGCATGAGAAGCCTGATTAGATTCAAGAATTCACTAAATGGACAGTTTCCAGTGACTACAATAATTTAGAATATCAAGGGGTCACAATTACATAAAATCCAAAGGCTTAACTAATACAGGTTTTAGGAATACAATGTACCTATAAGAGAATAATTTCTCTAGTTGACATCTAAACTAAGGATTAAATTTCAAAACTACAACTATGGAAAATAGTAAAAATGAGTGGAAAGTGTGCACCCAGTGGTTTCATTTATTTATCTATTCAGACAGAGCCTTGTTTGCCCTCAGTGCACTGGTAGAGTACTTTGGTATCACAACTCACAGCAATCTTCACATATTGTCAAAAAATGAACCAATTCCCTTAGAATGGACTCTTGGCACCTGTATAACATCTGGCCATTTTTTAGTCTTCAGAGATGGGGATCTCACTAGTTCTCAGACTGGTCACCAATTAAGAAGCTAAGAAAATTCAACTGACTGAGCCTGCAAAAGTGCAATATAATAGGCATGAGACACCACCAGTGGCCACAGACCATAGTTTGAAAATTATTCCAACTTCATGGTCTGGAGCTTGGCTCACACCTGTAATTTTAGCACTCTGGGAGGCAGAAACGGGTGGTTCAAAGTGACTGGGCACTGTGGAGGTTGGGGAGGCACCTGGATTCAAGATGCTTAGGAGGCAAAGACAATAAGATGTGTTGAGTGCTTGGGCCTACCTGTGGCTCAAAGAAGTATGGCACCTTCCTCATATGCCAGAAGTGTCAGGATCCAATGTGGGTCCCGGTCAAAGACGTGTAAAAAAAAAAGAAAGAAAGAAAGAAAAAAGTAAAGAAAAAGAAAAAAAATTCATTCACCCCAGGAGTTTGAGATTGCTGTTAGCTATGATGATACCATGGTACTCTACCCAGGGGAAGGATGTAGAGACGTAGACTTTCTCTCAAGGAAAAAGAAAATGATAAATTTGGTAGGACAGAACAATGTGCCTTCCATGTCAATTCATGGTAGTCTCTGTGTGAGCAGGGAAATAGTGTTTACTATCAGTTATACACACAACCTGGGTACTTCTTATGCTGTGAGACTTTTGAGTACCTCAAGTTTTGAAAAACTTTCTCAGGTAGCTTTGTTTAAATATGTAGTTTACTGTTTGCAAGCATACAATTTTGTTTCTGATTATAGTTACAGTAATGTACTGTATCATCATAATCTAATTGTAAAGCATTGTCTTCTCCCCTAAAGAACATCAAAACCTACCTACCACCAGTCACTTTCCTCTCCTTCCCCCACCTTCCCCCTACTTCCAGAAGACAATTGGGTTTGTCTTCATTTTTTTAGTTTTAATTTTTTTACTAAATCATAGCTGTGTAATTAATGCAATTAGGGATACAATGTGCTAGTTTTATATATCATTTGAAATATTTTCATCAAACTGGTTAACATAGCCTTCACTCCTTTTTCTTAGTTGTGTTAGTGTTATTCTCTACAGTTACTAATTGGGAAGAAGGCATCAAAAATTCTGGACTAATTCATTTCTCCATGTTTTCTTCTGTGTTCATTCATACTCTGTGTGGTCTTCTATAACCATTCTTCTTCCCCTGCCATATGATATTAAATTTCATTCCCATTGTAACATACATCTGCACTTCGTTCCTTTTGATTATCAAAAAATATTCCATCATATAAATATAGCACACTGTATGTATGCAATTATTTGTAGTTCCCATTAGTAGTCCTAAACATGATCCCTTCTTATCTAATATTTAAAAAAAAAAGTTATTAACAAGATATGTTGCCTCATTCAAAAGCCTTATCTGTGTCTCTTGAGGTGATCGTGTGGTTTCTCTTATTTTTTTCTATGAAGGTGCTGTGTTATTTTAGTTGAATTCTCCATATTAAGCTAGATTGGAAATTGTGGTAATAAATCCTATTTTGTTTACACGTATATTTATTGTATGCTACCTGATTTTGGGGCACCTATGGAGTATATCTCTTATATTTATATTTATATTTTTATTTTTTTGAGACAGCAAGAAAAGTTTATTTTAAATTCTATATAGAAATAAAACAAGACAAAAGTAGTAAAAATTTTGAATAAAGAAAAAATGCAATAATAGAGACTAAATTTACCATATAAAATTTATATCTTTAGATCTATAGTAATAAAGAGTATCATGATGGCATATGAAAAGACAGACTAATTGAATCAACTTTAAAATTAGACCTAGAAATTTATATTCTAAATGTGCCATTACCAATCAGTGAACAAAAAATGATTTACTTAATAAATTATTTTAGAATAACTTGACACACATTTAGTTACACAACTGGATTGGAAGCTTATTTCTTATACCAAAATGGATTCTTGATGGTCCAAAAATGTAATCACAAACAATATACTCTGATACTGCTAAGAAAAAATCTGAAAATTTTGAAAGCCTAGATGTTATTTAAAAATGAAAGACAAATGGTTACATAAAAACTAAAAATTTCTACAAGACAAAGACAAATGACAAACTGAGGAAAAAAATATGAAACTGATATGACATAGCATACAAATCTCCGAAATAGAGATAACTTATAGATCAAGAAGGAAATGAAAAATGTAACCAACAGCAAAATCAGTAAAGGATTTTATCAGACAGCTTATATCAATATAAAAATTAAATAAGGAGATGAAAACATGCTTGATTCCTATTAAAGAATATAGAAACTAATAAAACAACACATACAAAGTAAATATCAGATTGTTAAAAATAAAAATGAGTGATTAAGAGTGTTGTGTATTTAGGAAAATACTTTCATTAGGAGTATATCTCTTATAGATTTCTTTTTTTGTGTGTGTGTGTGATTTTTGGCCGGGGCTGGGTTTGAACCCACCACCTCCGGCATATGGGACCGGTGCCCTACTCCTTGAGCCACAGGCGCCACCCTCTTATAGATTTCTTACTACGTTTCCCCCTCTGTCCCCCCAAAGAATTTGGGACTATCATAGCTCAAGGAAATGTAAGCTGCTAAACTCAATTGGTATCCTTGACATTAACCTCAGCAGCTGAGAGGACACTCACATAACACCCCTGATCCCAGGGAAAGTTTTGCACTCATGTTTAGGACTCATGGGGTCTTACTGACTTGCTCATTCTGAATAGAAACACCTTAGCTTCTAGGAATCTTTCTGACTATGATTCTGAAATTGTGATTATAGGTGTCAGCTATGTTGCTCATCCATGCTTATGTTTTGGTCAAGGTTTTTCTCTATTTCTATCATAGAAAGGAGCCTATAGAATAAACTAAAACAACTCTATGCAGATATAATTTACACACCCCAAAATTCACTCATTTCAAACATAGTGTTCAAGACTGCATTCAGGGATCACTTGTGTAGTTTGTTTGTTTCATAGCAGAGATGTTTTCCTTAAGGTGTACATGGAGAGATAGTGGAAAGAAATAAATGAAGAAAAGTAAAGAACGGGCAGAGCAAGTAAATGAAGGAGACTGAATTGCAGTGAGGAAGGTTAAACTGAGGGAGGATAAAGGGAAGGGAGAGGAAAGGAAACAAAGACAGAGAATATGAATAAACTTGATTGCTCACAAGTGTAATCCTAGCCCTCTGGAAGGCTGAAATCGATGGATTTCTTGTAAGAGGGGTTGCTTAGAATGGACAGAACAAGTGTAACACCCTGTGTCTAAAAAAATTGAAAAATTATCTAGACATTGTTATGAGCACATATAGGCACATGGGTGTCTCTGGTGGGATGATTGCCTGAATTCTGAAGTTTGAGGTTCATAAGACTCAGGATGAGGCCACAAAAGGATTTCTCTATCCTGTACCACATAGAGAAATAATATTTCAAAATGCCCATACATACAACCATGCACAAACTGAAAAATGAACCAAAAAACATTTTCATCATCTAAAAAGATGAGAATTACCTTGATTTTTCAAGCAAAGTAGACATGCTTAAGACATATGAAGTTATGACAAAATGAAGATTGTAGCTAGATATAGTAAATTTGTAAGCTTTATTCAAATGGATGTTTTGAGGTAGGTGTCAAAGAGGTACTTTAGTGACTCAAGGGCAGTGCTTGTAGCTCAGTGTTTAGGGCACTGGGCCCATAAATGGAGGGTGATGAGATTGAACTTGGCCCTGGCCAAAATGCAACAAAAAATAGCCATGTGTTGTACCGGGCACCTGTAGTTCCAGCTATTAAGGAAGTTGAGGCAAAATAATAACCTAAGCCTGAGAGTTTGAGCTTGCTGTGAGCTATTATGACCTGACACTACCTAGTGAGGCAATGTTAAATTATTTCTGAAATAAAAATAAAAAAATCTTTCTACTTAGATGACTCCAGGAAGATTTGTCAGCTATGATGCTGATTGAGTCATACTGCTGTAAAAAAATATCAACTGTTGTGTCAGCCTAGTGCCAGGAATATAAACTATCTATAGAATCAATGAGGCACAAATAAGAGATCACTTCTCTTTCAGTGGATAGAGGGCTAAGAAGAATCCTGGTTTAAACACCAGGGACACTGGGAAAAGTGAGCAGAAAAGAACACTTAGTATCCTTGACCAGAAGCTTGGATCCCGGGAATTTACAGGATGAAGTCATTACATAGTCACAGTGGATGACATCACAATTAGTGTTGCCATAGGTTACCAAGGGAGGACAATAAATCAGGACAACTGGGTTTAGTATTGGTACATTAGGATATTGCCAGTTGATATGATAGATACGAGTTGTCCTGAGATGTCTGGTCCCTGGCCTATGACTGATTGAGGCAAAAGAATTTGGCACAGATTGGAGAAATCCAAGAGAAGGGGTTGAATGTGTACTTAACTGTAGGGTAATATGAAAATCATGATTGGAGTCAATAATTCATTATGTGGGCAGTGTAGAGTGAATACAAGAATCTATATCAAAGGGTTGGACCTACATAAAATCCAAAGAATTGATTAATACAGTCTTCAAAACACCATTGCCCTATTGGAGAATAATTTCTCTACTTGACATCTAATTGACTGGTAAAATTTTAACACTAGTTTTATGTTTAAAAGTCAAAATGAGTGGTAAGTTTCTTACCAATGGTTTTCTCCGTATATGTATGAAGATAGAGTCTCATTTTGTTGTCCTCAGTATAGATCCCTGGGATCATAGCTAAGAGCAATCATCAAGTGTGGTCATTAAGGAAACGTACTCCCTCAGCTGGGAATACAGTGACCTGCATAACATCTGGCCATTTTCATTCTCCAGAGATAGGAATCTCACTATGTTTAGGCTGGTCTCCAAATTAGAAGTTCAAAGGATCCAAAGGACTCGGCCTCAAAAAGGGGCAGGATGACAGGCATGAAACACCACCACTAGCTTTAAATCACAGTTGGAAAAATATCCCAAATTCAAGATCTAACGAGATGACTGAAATCTGTAATCCTGAAATGTTCAGAGACAGAAACAGGTGATCAAAAGTAAATGGGCACTGTGGGGGTTATCTGTCCCAGATACTCAGGAGGCTGAAGCAATAAGAACTGTTAATCTCAGGAGTTTGTGATTGCAGTTAGCTATGATGATGTCAGGGCACTCTCCAAAGAGGTAGTTGTCAAAATCTGTTTGAAAGAAAAAGAAAATGACAACTTTGGAAGGATGGAACATGTACCTATCATTTCAATTCATGATAACCTGTGTGTGAGCAGGGAAATAGGGTTGATTGTCTCTCACGTACTCTCATGATCCATGCATTCTTATGCTGTGAGCATTTAGAGCACCTCAAGTTTTGGAAAACTTCATTAAGTAGCTTTATTGAAATAATTAGTTCACCCTTTGAAAGCTTAAATTTCTGTGTTTCTTAGTATAGTCACAGAATTGTACAGCTATCATCACAATACAATTGTAGAACTTTGTCTTCTGCCCCAGAAAAACAGTATCAATACCTACTAGCAGTCACTTTTTTCTTCCCCAACACCAGCTCCCTACTCATAGCAGAAAATTGGCCTTGTCTTGTCGTTTTCTTCTGATTTCAATCTTCCTCTATGTGATCTTTTGTAAGTGGCCTTGTTCCCTTGTCATGATGATTTTAAGGTTCATTCTTTTTCTCACATGAATGTGAGTGTCATTCCTTTTACTTTTGAAAATCATTTCATAGTATGAATATAGCATTTATATGTATCCAACCATCTGTAAATTCCCTAACTAGTCCTAAGCAGGTTCCCTTCCAAATTAAGATTTTTTAAATATTTATCAACAATATACGTTGCCTCTGTAAAAACACTTTTCTGTGTCTCTTTCTGCGACCATATGGTTTTGCTTATTGATTCTATCAAGGTAGTGTGTTCTATTAGTTGATTTACATATATCAAGCTAGACTGGCAATCCTGGTAATAAATGCCATTTGAGATACATGTAAATAATATTTTGTATGCTACCGGACTTTTCAGCAACTATATAGTATATCTCTTATGGATTAGATAATGTCTTTGTCTTTTTCATCAGAAAACTACATTGGTACCATCCTAAATAAGAAACTGCAAGCATCTAAGCTCAAGTGGTCCTTTTGAGTTTATGCTTCTGAGCAGATAAGAGTACAGGCCAATGCTACAACTACTGGAGATGTTTTGCAGTTAATTCTTAAACAAGGGATTATTATTATGTTGATCATCTCATCTGAAACCAATTATCTACCAGTGATCTTTCTCACTTGGCCTCTGAAATTATGGGATTAAAGGTGTGAATTATGGTACTCATCCTTGCTTACATTTTATTGAAGTTTTTGCTCAATTATCCTCATAAAGAATGGCCCATTGATTAGAAAATAACAACTCCAATTAGAAATAATTTACACCTGCAACAATTCACCCATCTCAAGAATAGAGTTCAATACTATAGCTTCAGTGATCACTTGTATAGTTTGTTTCTTACCACAGAAGTTTCCCTTAAGGTGTAGAGGAGAGAGATAAAGAAATTAAAGAATTTAAGTAAAGAAAAGAGTGGAGAAAGCATGTGAATGACAGAGAGACAATGGGAGGAAGAAAGAGTAAAATTAGAGAGGGGCAAAGACAGGGAGGGAAAAAGGGAAATCAAGAAAGAGAAAATGACCATATTTGGTGGTTCAAACCTATAACATAGCCCTTTTGAATGCTGAGATGAATGGAGTTCTTGAATGCAGTGGTTATGAGAATGTACTGAGCAAGTATAAGACCCTGTCTCTACTAATAAGTGAAAAGTTATCCAGGCATTGCAACAGGCACCTGTAATCCTAGCACATGGGATTTTCAGTCAGGAGGATTGTCTGAATCCTTAGTTCAAGATGCTATGGTCTACTTTTGCTATGGTCACAAAATATTAGCTTTGGCCACAAACAGAAAATATAGCTCAAAAAATAGCCAGACACACACCCATGCATATACAAACCAACAACAAACAATATTGTCACCACCTAAAAATACAATAATTACCTTGATGTTTCAAACAATATAGACATGTTAAGACCTGTTTAGCTATGTTCAAATTGAGGCTGTAGACAGGTATATTACATTTGTGAGCTTCTCTCAAATGGATGTTTTGGTGTAGGAGTCAAACAGGTCCTAAAATAGGGTACCATGGGCCATGCCTGTTGCTGAATGGGCAGAAAACCAGACCTCTATAGCAAGTGTGGTAGTTTCAGTTTGGCCCCAGACCCGCTGCAACAAAATATAACCATATGTTTTGGCAGGTACCTGTAATTTCATCTCCTTGATAGGTGAGGGAAATAAACCACCTGTACCAAATATTTGTAGGTTGCTGCAAGCTGTTTACACCACAGCACAGTACCAAGGGTGACAAAGAGAAATTCTGTCCCAAAGAAAAACAAAATATCGCCCTACTTAGTTGATTCCATAGAGTTTTTCAGCTGTGATTTAGCTTCAATCACACTCTTCTACAAAATCTCAAAAGTTGTGTAAGCCTTGTGCCGGGAATCTCAACAGTTAATAGAATCAATAAGGCACAAAAAGATCACTTCATGGCTTCACACCAGAATTCTATCAAACCTTAAAAGAAGAGCTTATTTCCATACTGTAGAAATTATTTCAAGAAATTGAGGAGAAAGCAATGTTTCCCAAAACATTCTATAAAGCAAAAATCACCCTGATAGGACAAAAAGGTAAAGACCCAACTAAAATGAAGAAGCTTAGACCAATTTCACTAATGAATATAGATGCACAAACTCTCAAAAAATTCTATCCAACACATTACAGCTTAGCAACTAAAAACTCATACATCATGATCAAGTAAGTTCCATCCCAGAGATGTAAGACTGGATTTACATAAGTAAACCCAGAACATTATTTACCATATTAACAGAAGCAAAAACAAAGCCTATATGATCCTCTCAAAAGATGCAGAAAAAGGTATTTGATTACCTTTAGCATCCTTTTCTAATTGAAACACTAAAGAGTTTGGGGGTAGGTGGCACATTTCTCAAACTAATTAAAGCTATCTATGATAAACCCACAGCTAAATTTTACTGAATGTCGTTAAACAGAAAACTTTTCCACTTAGAATTGAAACCAGACAAGGCCATTCTCTGTCATCATTACTATTCAACATCTTGCGTTCAGTTCTAGCCCATACTAGTATGCAAGAGAAGAAAATTAAGGGCATACAAATGGGAGTAGAAGAGGTCAAACTCTCCCTCTTTGCTGATGATCTGATTTTATACATAGTGGAATCCAAAGACTCAACCACAATTCTATTGGAAGTCATCATAAAATAAAGTCGTGGTCCAGGATATAAAAAATCAGTGTCCACAAGTCAGTTGCTTTTGTATAATCCAGTAAGAGCCAAGATGAGAGGCTAATTAAGGACACCACTCTCTTTATTATAGCCACAGAGAAAATGACTTAACTAGGAACAAAACTCAAAAAAGAGGTGAAGGAACTCTATAAAGAAAGTTATGAAACCTTAATAAAGGAAAAAGCAGAGGACATTAATAAATGGAAGAACATACCATGCTTATGGCTGGGAAGAATCAAGATTGTTAGAATGTCTATACTTCCCAGAGAAATGTACCAATTCAATGCCAACTCTATTAAAATCCTAACATCCTATATTCAAGACTTGGAAGAATAAAGTTCTTTTATTGTATTCCCTAAGCATTTTTTTGAATTTCTGAGGTGTCCATTGTTATTTTACCTTTATCATTTCTGATTGATGATATTAGGGATTTTACTCTTCTTCTGGTTAGGTTAGCCAACGTTTTTTTCCATTTTATTAAACTTTTGATATAACCAACTTTTTTTTCCTTTTACTATTTCTTTTATTAAGTCATATATACATAGATCACGAATACATTTATGCTTGTGTGGGATTCCATGTGTTGATTATTTGTACTAATTGGAGTGCTTACATCAAACTAATCAACATAGCTTTTACCTCATTTGCTTAATCACTGTGTTAAGACATTCGTGTTCTGTACTTGATAAATTTGACTTGTACCCTTGCAATATGCTCCATAGGTGTGGTCCCACCATTAACCTTCCCTCTAGCAAACCACCCTCTCCCCTCCCATCTTCCACCCCTTCACTCCTTCATCCTGGGCTATAGTTGTGATTCATCTTTCATATGGAAGTGTGAATGATTATAAATTGGTTTCATAATGGTACTGAGTACATTGGATATATATTTATTCCATTCCTCTAATACTTTACTAAGAAGAATATTTTCCAGCTCCATCCATGTATACATAAAAGAGGTAAAGTATCCATCTTTTTTAATGCTGCATAATATCCCATGGTATACATATTCTATAATTTATTAATCCATTCATGGGTCGATAGGCATTTGGGCTTCTTCCATGACTTGGCAATTATGAATTGAGGTTCAATGAACAATCTGGCACAAATATCTTTGTTGTAGAGTGATTCTACAACTTTTTGATTCAATGATCTTTTTAATAATTTTTTTTGTTTTTAATTTCATTGAATTCTGTTCTGATGTTGGTTATTTCTTTTCTTCTGCTGGGTTTGCGGTTGGAATGTTCTTTCTTTTCCAGTTGCTTGAGATGTCCCATTAAGTGTTGACTTACTCTCTATGCATTCTCCTGAGGAAAGCTGGCAACACTATAAATTTCCTTCTTAAACTGCTTTTGCAGTATCCCATACGTTCTGATAATTTGTGTCTTCATTGTTGTTTGTTCCTGAAAACGTGGCAATTTTCTTCTTAATCTCATCTATGACCAAAAAATCATTCAGCATAAGGTTATTTAGTTTCCATGTCTATTTATGAGTATGCATATAACTGTTATTGGTGAGTTCAATCTTTATTGCATTATGATCAGAGAAAATGCAAGGAATAATTTATCAGTATATATATATATATACTGAGGTTAGATTTATAACCACATTTATAATCTAAGATGTGATCAATTTTGGAGGATGTCCCCTGGGCTGAATAGAAGAATGTGTATTCAGTTTTCTTAGAATGAAATGTTCTGTAGATGTCTGTTAAATTTAATTGCTGTTAGGTGCTGTTTAAGTCCACAATTTCTTTGCTTAGATTCTAATAGGAATATCTGTCCTATACTGGCAAAGGGATGTTAAAATCTCCAACTACTATAATGCTGGAAGATATTAAGTTGCTCATGTCTCAGGGTCTCCTTTATCAATTGAGGAGCCTTCTAGTTTGGCACAGAAATTTTCCCAATTGACATCTTATCATGTTGAATGTTGTCCTTAGCAAATATAAAGTGACCATCCCTGCCTTTTGTTACTTTTGTTGTTTTAAATCTTAGTGTATCTGCAAATAAAGTTGTCATTTTATTGATTTTTTCTAATTTCCTTTGGCCTGGATTACAGATGCCCATCCCTTTGTTCTGAGTCTGTATTTATTCTTGAAGGTAAGGTGAGATTCCTTTATGCAGCAGATATGTGGCCTGAGTTTTTGTATCCAGTCAGCCAGCCGGTGCCTCTTAAGAGTTTAAGCCATTCATATTAATTGAGAGTGTTGATAAGCCTTGTAACATGTTTGGTGTCAAGTTTTTTGAAATACCAGTGGACATTTTGAATTTTTCATCACTGTGGAAATTGGGTTTTGGTCAAGAATTTCTGAATGAGTTTACTCTGGTGGTAGAGCATTGTGCTGGTCATTATGAAGGATGATTCTGAGGATTTCCTTAAGAGCTGGTTTGGTTATGGCAAATTTCTTCAACATGTGTATGTCATGAAAGTATTTAATGTTGTCATAGTTGAAGCTCCATTTAGCTGGATACAGGATTCTGAGCTGAAAGTTGTTTTGTTTTAGGAGATTGAAGGTCAATGGCTATCCTCTTCTGGCTTGAAAAGATTCAGCAGAAAGTTTTGCAGTCATTCTAATATTCTCCTTTTTGTAGGATATAATTTTCCTACATCAGGCTGCTTGTAGAATTTTCTTCTTCATATGAACTTTGGAGAAGATAATCACAATGTGTCTAGAAGATGCTTTATTTTGGTTGAGTCATGCTGGTGTTCTGAGACTGTATCTTGTCTGAATTTCAGTGTCTCTTGCTATACTTGGGAAGTTCTCCTCAATTATCTCTGGGAGTAGAGTATCTGTGCTTTTTGGACTATATTCTTCTCCAACAGGGATTCCTAGGAGGCGAATGTTTGCACTTTTGGAGTTGTCCAACAATTTCATCAGGGTATGATCCATTTTTGTTCTCCAATTCTCTTCCTGTTGAGCATTTAAGGGCTTTAAAAAGCTTTGTATTCAAAGTCATAGATCCTTTCTTTTGCCTGCTCCAGTCTGTTACTGAGGGATTCTACTGTATTTCTCATATATTTGAGGTCTGCAAGTTCTGGCCTCAATGTTGTCAACAATCTTTGATGATTTTGTCTTTGAAATTATTGAATTCTTGAGACAATTCTGAATTCCTCCTTGAATTTCTAATTACATTTTTGCCTCCATTCCTTTAGTCTTATTTGTAGTCCGAATTCTGGATTTGATTTCTGACATCTCATCCATTTGTTTATGAATGGGATCTTTTCTTGTGTCACCTTTGTAATTCCTTGGGAGAGGTGATCTACTCAGATTATTCATGTTGCCAGAGTTGCTCTGATTCCACCTCATGATTATTTTTCACCTTTGCCTATAAAATCTTGCAAGATTAAATTGAATTGAGAGCTTAATTGACCAGCCCTTTACCAAAGAACTGGGATTGGTGATTGCATCCTTTCCCTTCGTGCTTTACAAAGTTCCCATTCAGAACCACAACCTGAAACTCTGAAAACAGGCTTGGTGTGTTAGGGCTAGATGGTGCTGACCAGTACTCAGCTAGTCTCTGCCCAATCTAATGAGTGGCTTTGGACTTAAATCTCATCTGTGAAGATATATAGGCAACTAAGACTCCACACCTTATCTCTATAAGTGACAACTGGCAGGGGAGAATTTCGTATTCCAACAATAACACAACCAGGGTACAACCTTGGCAGTTCCCATGTGATTGTCCAAGGTCAAGAGTACCAAATCAATTGTTCTGGTTAACAAAGACACCAACTTGGTGGGAGAGTTCAAAAAGTCTTCAGCATGTAGGCAGTTGGGGTACAATGGCAAGTCTATTTCAGCCTAGTTGGAGAGAATGTGGAGCAACCCTGTGCCACTGTCAGGGCAACGCTACCACTGTCTGTGGTGGTGATGTCAGTCTTGGGTATTGCTGTCTGCAGGTCATTAGAGCTGAAAGAGAGCTGGATGGCATTGCCACCAGCTTCAAATATTAAAGGAGCTGGGTGAGATCCTGAGGGCCTGGTGACTCCTGCTTATCTATTGACACCCCTGAGGTCTCAGAGATCAGCAACTCTGCCCTCCTGTATCCCACCAGGCTGCAGTGGCTGGAGCCCAGTTCACAGCAGCTCTAATGAATTTTATCACCCATACTTCATTATTTTATTCATGCCACTTACTAACACTTGCATGATTTTCTTTCTAAAATGATATTCCACAGAGGGCAAAAACTTTGTCTTTCTCATTTGCTGTTTTTTTTCCCAATGCTCAGAATAGTAGTAGTAGATATTTTATGAATGTATGGATTGAAAGAATGAAATCTAGAACAACTTACACCTTTAAGAAAATTCTTACAACAGGTATATATTTTCCAGAAACATGCTGAAGAAATCTTTAGATAAGTGTTGTGTGTATAGGGATAAGATATGGAATTCCAATACTGTCTAAGTTTTATAATTTAAGGTTTTTGCTGTCATATGTCCTCAGTTCTTGAAATCATGTTTAGCTTAAAGTAAGTTGTCAGTGAATATTTTTTTAATAAATGAATTGTGCCTGATGCAAAGCATATGAAAAATAATTCAGAAATTAAGACATGCAACAGATAATTGGGTGATGGTTTGTTTGTTTTCTCCTGCCCATGTTCCACATCAAGGCTTCACCACCTTTTCTATTTCAGTAAGAAACAGAGTGGGAGATTGAGGCTGAGATTGTCATGTTGTTGCTCAGTTTTGTCTCCAAATGTGAACTCAGGAGATCAGTCTATCTTGGCCACCCAGAGAATTCAAATATTGTAGTAAGGTGTGATAAAATGCCTTGAACTACATTAAGCAATGACATTATCAGGGGCTTTGAGAAGTGTCCAATCCTCAGGTCCCCGTGACACATAGGGATCATTTCAAGACTGTTTTGCATATCTGTGTGGCAGAAATCACCACAATTATGCATGGATATCTCTTTTTCTTATCAGATTTCAGTAGTGATTGCTTTTTGAATATGTGGCCGAACATAATTCTTCTGATTCGCATATGGCCAAGAAGCTGAAAGTTTGTACACACCTGGACCAGCGGTCTTGAATTTAGAAACTTTTCAGATAGGCTGATATTTCTCATGATCTGAAGAAATAACTATAGATATGGAGTACATTACTAGACACATTACCTCACCACATTTTGAGAGAGTAACTTTAGTAAAACACCTACCATCCAAAAGAAGCCTATTGTAGATAAATGCAATCTCAGGAAAAGTAGAACTGAGAATTGTGAGACATACCTGTCTGGTCTATGAAATCACTGACTTAATTTTTGCTTGGGTTCTTGGGGAACACAAGATATAAACCATACTCTTCCACTTACTTACAAATCCTTGATGTGAAAAGGAAACAATGGGTTTTTGAATCCCATGGTCAGATATACAAACAAACTTTTGGAAGCATAGATTGAATATGGAGAACAGAACCCTACTCATTATTAACAGTTTGAAAAAAAAAACACAAACCCAGATAGCCAGTACACATGCTTAGCAGGAATAATGTTAAACATAAACATGGCAACACAGGGCAAAACCCATTGTGATATCCTCCACAATAACCATGTAGGGACATAGTTCTATAATGTCCTGTAATCCAGGCTTCTGGTTAAAGGTAATAAGTGACCTCCTCTGATCACTTCAGCTTGTATCCCCAAAGGTTTTGATCAAGCCCACTTCTTAGCTCTCCATCCACAGACAGAGAAGAGATCTGCAATTTTTGTTTTACTGATTCTATTGATGGTTGAGATTCCAGTTACTAACTTGGCACAACAGTAAAGATTTTGTACAAGAGTTTGACTCAGGGTGCACCACATCTGCTATAACTTTTTGGAGTCATCTCAGTAGGACTCTATTTGTTGTATGCTTTCTCTCATTCTTGGAAACAAAAGTTTTGTTTGCTACTCTTTGGAAAATGCCATCTAAGCTCCTATTCCAGAACTTAGGTGATTCATTTGCCTCAGCCTCCTGAGTAGATTCAACTAAAGGAGCTGTACATAACATCAACATTTTTTATTTTATTTTTTATTTTTTTGCAGTTTGGCCAGGGCCAGTTTTGAACTCACCACCCTTTTATATGGGGCTGGTGCCCTACCAACTTCGCAACAGGCAACGTCCCTGGAACTCTATTTCAAGGATATCTTTCACATCTACCCCAAAACATACATTTCAGAGAAGGTTACAAATGTACTATGTCTGGCTAAAGCCTCAATTTGATCATAGTTTCACAGGTCTGAAGCATGTCTACTTAGCTTAAAACATCAAGGTAAATCTGGTGGTTTTAGATCAAGAAAAACTTTGTTGGTTGGTTTTTTATTAGTCTGTCTATGTGTGTGTGTGAGTTTATTATTGAGATATGGTTTCCATTTGTGCCCATGCTAGTTTCTCAAGGCCTCAGCCTAGATCATAGCAACCTCAAACTCCGGGATTCAGGCAAACCTCTTGCATGAGACGCTTATGTGGCTAGGACTACAGGTGCCTTTCATAATGCCTACATGATTTTTCACATTTTACTAGAGACAGGGTCAGAATTTGCTAGATCCATTCACAGTACCACCTTCAAGAAGTCCACTTATCTCAGAATGCCATACTCCTGGGATTGTAGGTGTGAGTCACCAAGTTTGGTCATTTTCACTTTATTTGTGTCCCACTGTCTCTCTCTTTCTTTGCCCCTCCCTCACTTTATGCCTTCTCCTTTCAATTGTATCTCTCTCATTCACTTGCTGTCTCCAATCTTTTCTTTCCTTCATTCTTTCTTCTATCTCTCTGCTCTACAGCTTACTTTCTCTAGTAACAAACAAAGAAACCATGCAAGTGATTCCTGAATGTGTAGTCTTGAACTCTGTAATTCAAATGGGTAAATTACAGAATGGGGAAATTATATGTGAATAGAGTTGTTATTTTATAATCTAGGTGCTCTTTTCTATGAGGATTATTAAGAAAACCTTCACCTAAATAAGTATTTATGAGCACCAAAGCTCACATGTACAATCCCAGAAATTTCAGTGGCCAAGGCAAAAGATCTCTGGAAGATAAATGGTATCATACCATAGCCAGCAACATATTAAGACCCAACTTTTCCAAGAAATAAGTGCAAATATTCCCCAACAGTGGTAGCATGGGTGTGTATTCTCTGTTGTTGAGAAACAAAACATTAGAAAGATGACTTGATAAAGGTGCACGGTTTTCTGCATCACAGAACTGTGGCTTCGTCTCATATGTACTCCTTGAGTTATGAGGCCCTGAGAAGAAAAATTTTATTCTGGTCTATAGACAAGACCCTGGGGTTAATTACTTCTTGCTTGCTGAAAAGGCCTTAATAAATAAATCCCTGAGGTCCCTGTCAAGTCATAGCTGGAGATTTAACACCTGTCTGGAGCTGAATTGTTGCTTTTCATTGCCTAACTTCAAATTACAAAAATGTTTCATTTAATCTTTTAGGGAGATGGGCTAACAGAACAGTCTTTGTAGTTTATCTTTAAGTTAAATGCTCCAGACTTAGAAATGACATGTACGTGAGTTGTAACTTTTATGATGCAGAGACATTATTTCTCAACTATTGCTTTTGTTCTTTATTCTTGGTTATTCCTATATGATGAGTTTGGATATATAATACAGTGAAGAAAGATGGGCAATTGCTGTGGGCCTGAGCGAGGTCAAGACCTCCCTTAATAAATTATTTCATCTGCAGTGCTTACATTTGTGTCCCTGATTGGGCTAGCAGACAGCAACTACTTGAGGTGAGAAGCTTGTATTTCCATGAGTTATGATGGTACCAATGTATTTTTCTGGAGCAAGTGGGGAAAACCCTGTATCAATCTATAAGGCATACTTTATACGTGTGGGAAACATCCAGTAGCATACAAAATGTTTTATACATGTATCCCTAATGGGATTTCTTACCAGGATTGACAATCCAGCTCAACATAGTAAAATCAAGTAATAGAACTCACTTCATTAATAGAATCACTAAGGAAAATCACATGGTTGCTTCAAAAGACACAGAAAAAGTTTTGGACAAAGACAATATATTTTGTAGCTAATACCTTTTTAAAGTATTAGATGAGGGGAAGTGCCTTTTGTTCAGTTTAGGGTGCTAGCCCCCTATATACACTGTGGCAAGTTCACACTTGGCCCCAGCCAAATGGCAACAACAAAAACAACAACAACAACAAATCTTGGATGAGAAAGGAACTTCATGACTACTATTGAGATTTATAGATGTCTGGATACATATAACGTGTTATATTCACAAAGATAGAATATTTTACAACAATCAAATAAAATGAAGTGCACATTTATGTTCAACAGGTATGAACCTTAAACTCATTCTGATAAGAAAACATGACCACTTACAAAAAAGCACACAAAGCATGACTGAACTCAGAATAAAACTTCAAGACAATTGTCTGCTATGAGTAGGTGGCAAGCAGGGGAAAGTAGTAAGGGAGTTAAAGTGTAACAGTTAGTAGGTATTGACATTCCTTGTGTGGGGAAAGAGACAAAGTTGTAAAATTAGATTGTCATGATAGCTGTGCAATTGTGTATTAAGAAACACAGAATTATATAGTTTCAAAGTGTGAACTTCTTATTTCAATGATGCTACATGAAGATATTTTCCAAAACTTGAGTGCTCACAGCATAACAAATGCCCAGGTCGTGAAAGTACTTAAGAGAGAGTCAACTCTATCTCTTTGCGCATCCAGATGGTAAAATTACATGGAAGGCACATTGTTCTATCCTACCAAAGTTGACATTTTATTTTTCCTTGATACAGAGTCTGACAACTTTCCACTGGTTAGAGTGCCCTGATGTCATCATAGTAACTGTAATCTCAATCTTTTGGGTCAACAGAACCTATTGCCTCATCCTCCTGAGCTTCTGGAAGTCCATGTGCTCACCCAAATCCTCCAGTTACTTTGAACCAGCTGATGCTTCCTCCCAGAGTGTTAACATTACGGGTACGAGCCATCACTCCAGAACATGATTTTGTGATATTCTTCAAACTACATTTGCTGGTTACCAGTAGTATTTTACGCCCATCATATTGGAATTTAGGGAAGCCCGGTACTTCCTGAGTTTCTGAATTGAAGTCCAGCCTGAGCACTACTGAGATTCTCATCTCTAAAAATAAATAATGGGCAAGTGTTATGCAAGCGCTGTGAGTGCCAGCTCAAGGAATTGGTTCTCTTGATGACAACACTTTACGTTTGCTGTGAGTTATGATACCAGGACATTCTATTGAGGGCAACAAAATGAGACTCTGTCTCAATAGATAAATGGAAAAAAACTTTGGTAGGGAACTTACCCCTCATTTTTACTTCTGACCACTGATGTAGTGTTGAATTATTTTCTCCAGATTAGATGTCAACTAAAGAAAATATTCTCTCACAGAAAATTTTTTTCCTACAACCTCTATTAACCTTTTGGATTTTACTTTACTCTGATCCTTTGATATCTTAGAATATTTGTTTTTTTTTTTAATTTTTTTATTAAATTATAAGTGTATACAATGATATGATTATGGGGCATCATACACTCACTTCATAAACCATTTGACACATTTTTATCACAGTGGTTAACATAGCCTTTCCGGCGTTATCTCAGTTACTGTGCCAAAACATTTATATTCTACATTTACCAAGTTTCGCAAATACCCCTGTAATATGCACCACAGGTGTGATCCCACCGATTCCCCTCCCTCTACCCACCCCCCCCTTTCCCACTTCCCCCTATTGTTAAGTTGTAGCTGGGTTATAGCTTTCATGTGAGAGTCCCAAATTAGTTTCATAGTAGGGCTGTGTACATTGGGTATTTTTTCTTCCATTCTTGGGATACTTTACTAAGAAGAATATGTTCCAGCTCCATCCATGTAAACATGAAAGAGGTAAAGTCTCCATCTTTCTTTAAGGCTGCATAGTATTCCATGGTATACATATACCACAATTTATTAATCCATTCGTGCATCGATGGGCACTTGGGCTTTTTCCATGACTTAGCTATTATGAATTGGGCTGCAATAAACATTCTGGTACAAATATCTTTGTTATGTTGTGATTTTTGGTCTTCTGGGTATATGCCCAGCAGAGGAATTACAGGATTGAATGGCAGATCTATTTTTAGATCTCTGAGTGTTCTCCATATATCCCTCCAAAAGGAATGTATTAATTTGCATTCCCACCAGCAGTGCAGAAGTGTTCCCTTTTCTCCGCATCCACGCCAACATCTCTGGTCTTGAGATTTTGTGATATAGGCTAGTCTCATTGGAGTTAGATGATATCTCAAAGTAGTTTTGATTTGCATTTCTCTGATGATTAAAGATGATGAGCATTTTTTCATATGTCTGAAGGCCTTGTGCCTGTCTTCTTCAGAGAAGTTTCTCTTCAAATCCCTTGCCCAGCCTGCGATGGGATCCCTTGTTTTTTTCTTGCTGATGCGTTTGAGTTCTCTGTGGATTCTGGCTGGCAACCTGCAGAAGACTGAAATTGGACCCACACCTTTCACCATTAACTAAGATAGACTCTCATTGGATTAAAGATTTAAACTTAAGACATGAAACTATAAAAATACTAGAGGAGAATGCAGGGAAAACCCTTGAAGAAATTGGTCTGGGTGAGTATTTCATGAGGAGAACCCCCCGGGCAATTGAAGCAGCTTCAAAAATGCACTACTGGGACTTGATCAAACTAAAAAGCTTCTGCACAGCTAAGAACACAGTAAGCAGAGCAAGCTGACAAAGAATATTTGTTTTATGCAGATTTTTGCCAATATCAAGTGTGAACCCACCACCTCCAGTACATGGGGCCAGCACCCTACTCCTTGAGCCACAGGCACAGCCTGATATTCTAGATTCTTGTAGTCACTGGAAACTGCACACATATTGAATTCTTGACTAAGAATAACCTTTTCATATCTACCCTAAAGATCCAGAGGATAACCTCCACATCTATTGTTGAACTCCTTCAATCTTGGCCAATATTCACTTGCCCCCATCAGTCCGAATCCACAAATCAGACATCTTGGAGAAGAACTACCCATCAGATTAATTTGAAATATCCTAACAAACCAATCCAACAGCTACCTGTCCTGACTCATTGCTCATCCCTGCCTTGGGTTCACAGTAAATTTCCTCGTTTATGTAGTCCTATGTCAATCTACTTACTTACCTCTTTTTGTACTTTGCCTCTTAAAAACTGTGCCAAGTAAATTTATCTTTCTTTCTTATTAATATTATATATATATATTTATTTATTTATTTATTTTTTTTTTTTGTAGAGACAGAGTCTCACTTTATGGCCTTCAGTAGAGTGCCTTGGCCTCACACAGCTCACAGTAACCTCCAACTCCTGGGCTTAAGCGATTCTCTTGCCTCAGCCTCCCGAGTAGCTGGGACTACAGGCGCCCGCCACAACGCCCGGCTACTTTCTTATTATTTTTCATCATACACCCACTCACAATGTTGTGCAGGCTACAGTATCATGGCATCAGCCTAGCAAATAGCAACATATAATTCTTGGTATGAAGTACACTTTGGTTTTTCAAACTACATTTGGTACCCTTTGGATTTTCAAACTACATTATTCTCCTAAGTAAGGCTCTTGAGTAGCTTGAACTAAAAGCAAGTGCTACAACCCATGACAACCTTTTCTTTTACTGTGAACAGGTTGTGTATTTGGAACTGAGGGTATCTTGCTGTTGCTCAGCCTTGTCTGCAATCCCTGAGCTCAAAGGATCAGCCTAGCTTGGCCTCTCAGAGCAACCAAATATTATAGTCATGTGAGGCAAAAGTCATTTAGCTCTAATTAATAAGTTTAGAGGAACTTTGAGTAGTGTCCAATCTTCAGATACTAGTGACACATAATGAATATGTCAGAACTGTTTTGCATATTCATGGTGGCAGGTATCACCACAATTATGTCCACATCTCTTTCTTGCTTATCAGGTTTCATTTGTGAGTGTGTATTGAATGTGTGGCCCAAAACAACTCTTCTACTTCCTATGTGGCCAAGAAGCCAAAAGTTTGGCCAAACCTGGCACAGAGGTCAGGAATTTTGGAACTTTAGTGATAGCCTGATATTTTCCATGATCAAAAGAAAGAACTGAAAATGCAGGGTACACTATTGGAAACATTGCCTAACAAGATTTTGAGAGAGGACCCTCAGTTGGACACCTACCATCTGAAATGAGCACATACCAGAGAAAAAAACAAAATCTCGGGAAATGTTGAACAGAGAATTGTGTTATGTAGCTGTCTGGTCTGTGAAATCACAGTCTGTTCTTTGGACTTCTGTTGTTGGTGTGTACATCCCAAAGCAGCACTAGGTATAAATGATACTCTTCCACTAGCTTACAAATCCATGACTTGAAAAGAAAAGGGAGATTTCTTAAATCCCTTGGCCAGATGTACAAACTTCTAGAAGTAGGAATTAAGTGTGGAGAACAGAAGGCCACTCTTCTTTAACAGTTTGAACCCAACAACAAACAAGGATCGTCACCACACTTGCTTAGCAGAAATAAGTTAAAGCATACACATGGTAACCCAGGGCAACACCCAATGTGATGTCATTCATAGTGACCAGATAGTGACTTCATCCTTTAATGTCCTGAGAACCAGTCTTCTGGTCAAACATACTAAGTGGTCTTTCCTGCTTACATATCCCTCAAGGGTTTAAACAAGGACAATTCTTAGTCCTACATCCACAGACAGAGACGTCATCTCCCACTTATGCATTTTTGATTCTATTGATGTTTGAGATTCTGGGCACTAAACTAACACAGTTGAGATTTTGTACAGTAGTGTGTCTCAGGCAGCATCACAGCTGGCATAACTTCATGGAGTCGCTTAAGTAAGATGCTATTTCCTTTTTCTTTTTCTTTCTTGGAGACAAACTTTTACTTTGTCACTCTTGGTACAGTGCTGTAACATCACAGCTCACAACAATATCCTATTCATAAGCTCAGGTGATTCATTTGCATAAGCCTCCAAAGTATTTGTGACTACAACAGCCCAGAACAACACCTAGCTTTTTTTTATTTACTTTTTTTTTTTGCAGTTTTTAGACAGGTCCAGGTATGAACCCACCATATCTGATATATGAGGCAATGCCCCAAGTGTTTTTTTTTTTTTTTTTTTTTTTGGCAGTTTGGCTGGGGCCAAGTTTGAACTCACCACCCTCATTATATGGAGCCAGCACCCTAACTGATTTACCACAGGCAAAACCCTTGAACACTAACTATTTCAAGGTAACGTTTGATACCTACCCCAAAACATTCATTTTAGAGAAGCTTAGATATTTAATGTGCCTGGCTGTAGCCTTAATTTGGTTAAATTCACAGATCTTAATAATGTCTACTTTTTTGAACCATAAAGGTAATTCTGGTCTTTTTGGAAGATGAAAATCTTTGTTGGTTTGTTGGTTTGTCTGTGCATGTGGGTATATTTGAGAGGGGTTTCCTTCTGTGGCCAAAGCTAGATTTTTGTGGTCTCAGCCTAGATCATAGCAACCTCAAACTCCAGGATTCAGTCAATCCTCCCACCTGAGACTCCTATGTGCCTAGGACTACAGGTGCCTTTTGCAATTCCTAAATTATTTTTCACTTTTTAGTAGAGACAGGGTCTGACACTTGCTCATTCTGCTCTCAGCATCCCATTGTTTGAAAACTACGCTCATCTCAGTATGCCAGAGGGCTTGCATTATAGATGTGAGCCATCAAGTTTGGTCATTTTCTCTTTCTTTGTTTCCCTCTGTCCCTCCCTCCCTTCGCTCCTACCTTACTTTGTCCTTCCTTCTTCCAATTTTCTCATTCTCATTCTCTTCCTCTCAGCAACCTTTTCTTTCCTTCATTCCTTTCTTTCCTCTGTCTCTCTCCTCTACACCTTATTGGAAACTTCCCTGGTAACAAACAAAGTATACAAGTGATCTCTGAAAGTGTATTCTGAAATGTATACTTGAAATGGGTGAATTGTGGAGTGTTATAAATTATATCACTTGCTATAATAGAGTTGTTATTTTGTAATCCACAGACTGTAATCTATGAGGATTTTTGAGAAAAACCCTCACCAAAACAGCATGGATGAGCATCATAGCTCATACCTATAATTCCAACAAATTAGGAGGCCTAGGCAGAAAGATCATTGGAAGCTAAGGGGTTTCAGACAAGACTGAGCAAAATAGTTAGACCCAACTTGTCCAAAGAATAAGTGATAAACTTTCTCAGCAGTTGTGGAATGTGCCTGTACTCTCAGCTGCTCAGAAGGATCACTTGCACTTAGCAAATTGAATTTCCTTGAACTGATTTTCTGTGGCAAATGGGGAAACACAGTATCTAATCTATAAGATAGATAACATATTGGTGTAGGAAAAGTCTGGTAGCTTACAAAATAATTCATACTCATGAGATTTTATCCCACATGAAATTTATTATCATGTTTGACAGTCCAGCAATGTTGATTATGATTCAATGAGTGTATAAGAAAGCAGGTTACACTGATGGAATTTCTTAGGGAAAATCCCTCTTATAATCGGGTCTTGCCCCCAAATGTTGTGGCACACACTAAGATCCCACTGACTTCCCTACTTCCCTCTCTCTGCTCTTACTTTCCCCACACCTCCTTCCTTCTTTCTCTCTCTGTTCTCCACTTCCCCCACCCTCACCAGGTCATTAATAGTCATTAATTGTCCTCATATCAAAATTGAGTACATAGGTTCACACTTCTTTATTCTTTTGATGAATTTCAAAGAAAAATTGTATTCTACTTCAATCTCGGTTAATATAAAGTGTGTATAGTCTTCATTTTTTTAATGGCTAAATATTATTTCATATTGTATATATGCCACAGGTTGTTAATCCATTCCTGGGTTGGTGGGCGTTTAAGCTGTTTTTACATTTTGGCGATTGTAAATTGAGCTGCAATAAGCAGTCTAGTGCAAGTGTCCTTATGATAAAATGATTTTTTTTTACTCTGCTGGTTAGATGGCCAGTAATTGGGATTTCAGGATTAAATGAGAGGTCTAGTTGAGTTCTTTAAGGGTTCTTTATACTTTCCTACAAAAAGCTTGTATTAGTTTGCAGTCCCACCAGCAGTATTAAAGTGTTTCCTTCTTTCTACATCTATGCCAGCATCTGCAGTTTTGAGATTTTTGTGATGTATGCTATTCTCACTGGGGTTATATGGTATCTCAGGGAGGTTTTGATTTGAATTTCTCTAATAATTAGGGATGATTAGCCTTTTTTCATATGTTTGTTAGCCATTTGTCTGTCTCCTTTAGAGAAGGTTTTATTCATGTCTCTTACCCATTGATATATGTTATTGCTGGCTTGTTTCTTTTGGATTAACTTGAGTTCTCTATATGTCCTAGTTATTAAGCTTTTGTCTGATTGAAAATATGCAAATATTCTTTCCTATTGTGTAGGTTGTCTATTTGTTTTGGTTGTATTGTCTTTAGCTGTACCAAAGCTTTTCACTTTAAGTAAGTCCCATTTGTTTATTTTTGTTGTTGTTGCAATTGCCACAGTCTTTCCCAGTCCAATAACTTCCAGTGTTTTTCCTATGTTTTCTTTTTTTTTTATTTTTTGGAATTCATTGAGGGTACAATAAGCCAGTTTACACTGATTGCAATTGTTAGGTAAAGTCCCTCTTGCAATCATGTCTTGCCCCCATAAAGTGTGACACACACCATGGCCCCACCCACCTCCCTCCTTCCCTCTTTCTGCTTCCCCCCCATAACCTTAATTGTCATTAATTGTCCTCATATCAAAATTGAGTACTTAGGATTCATGCTTCTCCATTCTTGTGATGCTTTACTAAGAATAATATCTTCCACGTCCATCCGGGTTAATACGAATGTTTTCTTTGAGGATTTTTATTGCTTCATGCCTTAAATTTAAGTCCTTTATTCAACTTGAATCAATTTTTCTGAGTGAGAAAAGATGTGTCCCATTTCAGTCTTTACATGTGGTTATCCAGTTCTCCCAGTACTATTTATTTACTAGAGAGTCTTTCCTCCAGGGTTTGTTCTTGTTTGGTTTATCAAAGATTAGATGGTTGTAAGATGTTACTTTCATTTTTTTGTTTTGTCTTCGATTCCAAATGTCTATGTCTTTACTTTTGTGCTCAACTATGATGTCTTGACGAATATGGATTTGTAGTACAGCCTAAAATCTGTTATGGTGATTCCCCCAGCTTTGTTTGTATTACTAAACCAACTGCCTTTGGAATACCGGTTTTTTTCTGGTTGCACACAATATGAAGAATAATTTATTTCAAAATCTTAAAAGTAAGCTTTGGTATCTTAATAGCAATGGCACTGAATAGGTAAATTGCTTTGGGAAGTATAGACATTTTAACAATGTTGATTCTTCTTAGCCATGAGTGTAGCATGTTCTTTCAATGGTTAATATCTTCTGCTACTACCTTTATTGGGATTTCATAAGTTTCTTTATAGAGGAATTTCATCACCTTTGTTAAGTATTTGTTTTGGTATTTCATTTTCTTTGAAGCTATGGTGAAGGGATTTGTATCCATAATTAGCCTCTTATCTTGACTATTATTGGCATGTACAAAGGCAACAGACTTGTGGACGTTAACTTTATATCCTGAGACATTATTGTATTTTTTTTGATGATTTTCAGACATCTTGTAGTTGTGTGTTTGGGGTTCTCTGCATGTAAGATTATATCATCAGCAAAGAGGGAGAAATTGACCTCCTATGCTCCCATTTGAATGCCCTTTATTTTGTTGTCTTGCCAATGGTATTACTTAGAACTTTCAGCACCATTTTGAACAGTTATGGTGACAAAGGGTATCCTTGTCTGGTTCCAGTTATAAGACGAAAATATTTCCCTTGTACTTGATTCATTAGAATATTATCTGTGGGTTTGCCATAAATAGCTTCAATCAGTTTCAGTAATGTGCCATGTATGTGTATACTCTTCAGTGTTCTAATTAGAATAGTACACTGGATTTTATCAAATGATTTTTCTGCATCTATTGGAGGATCATATGGTCTTTGTTTGTGCTTCTGTTAGTATGGTGATTAACATTTATGGACTTGTGTGTGTTGCAAACCTATGCCCTCAGCTGGGAATACAGTGACCTAAATAACATCTGGCCATTTTCATTCTTCAGAGATAGGAATCTCACTAGTGCTCAGGCTGGTTTCCAATTCAGAAGCTCAGAGAATCCAACTAACTTGACCTCCAAAAGTGCCAAGAGGACACGCATAAAGCACCACCACTAGCCATAAACCATAGTTCGAAAAATATTCCCAGTTCAAGATCTGATGTGGTGGCTAAAACCTGTAATCCTAAAACATTCAGAAGCAAAAGCAGGTGTTCGAAAGTAAATGGGCACTGTGGGGGTCACCTGGACTCTCAGAGACTCAGCAGGCTGAGGCAAGAAGATCTATTGAGCTCAGGAGTTTGTGATTATGGTTAGCTATGATGATATCAGGGCACTCTTTCAGGGGGAAGTTGTCAGATTCTGTCTGAAAGAAAAAGAAAATCACAACTTCCGTAGAATGGAACAATGTGCCTTTCATGTCAATTCATGGTAACTTGTGTGTGAGCAGAGATACAGGGTCAACTGTCTCTCATGTATTCTCATGATCTGTGTATTCTTATGCTGTGAGCATTTAGAGCACCTCACGTTTTGGAAAACTTCATCAAGTAGCTTCATTGAAATAATTAATTCACCCTTTGAAAGCTCAAATGTCTGTGTTTCTTAGGATAGTCACAGAATTGTACAGCTATCATCAATTGTACAGCTACAATTGTAGGACTTTGTCTTCTCCCCCAGACAAAAAATATCAATAACTACTAGCAGTCACTTTTTTCTTCCCTAACACCGGCCCCCTACTCATAGCAGACAATTGCCCTTGTCTTGATGTTTTCATCTGATTTCAGTCCTCCTCTATGTGCTTTTATGAAAGTGGCCTTATTCCCTTGTCATGATGATTTTAAGGCTCATTTTTATTCTCACAACAATGTGCAGTACATTCCTTTTAATTGTTGAAGAATATTACATTTTGTAAATATAGCATTTATATGTATCCAACCATCTGTAAATTACCTAACTCATCCTTAACATGTTCCCTTCCAAATTAAGATTTTTTAAGATTTATCAATAACATACGTTGCCTCTGTCAAAAAACTTTTCTGTGTCTCTTTCTGCTACTATGCGTTTTTTCTTATTGATTCTTTTAAGGAAGTGTGTTTTATTAGTTGATTTATCCATATCAAGCTAGACTGGCAATCCTGGTAAAAAATCCCATTTGGGACACATGTGAATAATATTTTGTATGCTACTAGACTTTTCTGCACCTATACAGTATATCTGTAATGGATTAGATAATGTGTTTCCTTTTTTGCATCAGAAAAATATATTGTTACCTTCCTAGATAAGAAAATGCAAGCTGCTAAGCTCAAGTGGTCCTCCTAAGTTTATGCTTTTCAGCAACTAAGGGTACAGGCCTATACCACAACTGCTGGAATAGTTTTGCATTTAATTCTTCAACCAGGGACTGTTACTATGTTGATCAGTCTGGTCTGAATTCCATTGCCTACCAGACATCTTTCTGCCTTGCTTTGAAATTTCTTGGATTATAAGTGTGAGCTATGGTGCTCATCCACACTTACATTTCAGTGAAGATTTTTCTTAATTATCTTCATGCATAACAGACCATTGATTAGAGAATAACAACTCCAATTAGATATGATTTACACATTCAACAATTCACCCATTTCAAGTATAGAGTTCAATACTACAGCTTCATGGATCACTTGTATACTTTGTTTCTTACCACAGAAGTTTCTCTTAAGGTGTAGAGGAGAGAGATAGAGGAAAGAAAGAATGTAAGGGAAAAAAAGAATGGAGAGAGCATGTGAATTACAGAGAGACAATGGGAAAAAGAGAGAGTAAATTGAGAGTAGGGCAAAGGCAGGGAGGAAAACCAAAAAAGAGAAATTACCAAACTTGGTGGCTCAAACCTATAACAAAGCCGTTTGGAATGCTGAGATGAGTGAAGTTCTTCAATGCAGGGGGGTGCTGTGAATGTACTGAGCAAGTGTGAGTACTTGTCTCTACTAATAAGTGAAAAATTATCTAGGCATTGAAACTGGAATCTGTAGTCCTAGATACATGGGATTTTCAGGCAGGAGGATTGGCTGAATCCTGAGTTTAGATAGCTATGATCTACTCTGAGGTCACAAAAGACTGGCCTGGGCCACAAATAGAAAATGTATCTCAAAAATATCCAGACACACACCCATGCACATAGAAAACAACATACAAATCAACATTTTACCACCTTAAAAGACCAGCATTACATTGAAGGTTAAAGCAAAGTAGACACGCTTAAGACCTGTGTAGCTATGACCAAATTGAGGCTATAGACATGTGTAGTAAATTTGTAAGCTTTTTTCAAATGGATGTTTTGGTGTAGGAGTCAAAAAGTTCCTGAAATGCATGCTACAAACGAATGTAGCTCAGTGGGTAGGGAGCAGGTCCCGTATAGCAAGTGTGGTAAGTTCGAATCCATTACCTGTGAAGCTGCAACAAAATATATCTGGATGTGGTGGTGGGTGCCTGTATTTCTAGCTAGTTGGTAGGTTTATGTAAAAGAATCATCTATGCCAAGTAGTTGGAGTTTGTTTTGTGCTGTTTGCACCACACCACTGTACCAAGGGTGACAAAGTAAAATTCTATCTTGAAGAAAAAAAACAAAAACAAAGACAAATACCTTCCTATCTAGGTAATTACATGGAGTTTTGTCAGTGTGATGTAGCTTGTATCACACTTTTGTACAAAATCTCAAAAGTTGTGTGAGCCTTATGCTTGTAATCCCAACTGTTACTAGAATCAATAAGCACAAAAGGAAGATCACTTTATGGCTTCACACCAGAATTCTATCAAACCTGAAAAGAAGAGCTTATTCTCATATTGTAAAAATTATTCCAAGAAATTGAGGAGGAAGGAATCTTCCCCCAACACATTCTATGAAGCAAACATCAGCCTTATAACAAAAATAGGTAAAGACCCAACTAAAAATGGAAATTTAGACCAATTTCACTAATATAGATGCACAAATGCTCACCAAAATTCTAACCAATAGATTACATCATCAAAAAATTCATATATTAAGATCAGTAGGTTTCGTCCCAGAGATGCAAATCTGGTTTAATATATGTAAATCCATAAATATTATTCACCATATTAACAGAAGCAAAACCAAAGCCTATATAATCCTCTCAATAGATGCAGAAAAAGGCATTTAGTTAACACTAACATCCTTTTCTAATTAGAACACTGAAGACTTTATAGATAGGTGGCACATTTCTTAAACTGATTGAAGCTGTCTATGACAAACCCACAGCTAATATTTTACTGAATAGAGTTAAACTGAAAAATTTTCCACTTAGAGCTGAAACCACAGAAGGTAGTTCTCTGTCACCATTGCTATCAACATCATGCTGGCAGTCTAGCCAATAGAATTGGGCAAGAGAAGGAAATAAAAGGCATATAAATGGGAGCAGAGGTGCTCAAATGATGATGATATGATCTTATAGGTAAAGAACCTATAAGAAGGTAAAAGTTACCTATGATCTTATAGGTAAAGAACCTTGGAAGTCTTTGACCATGATATGATCTTATAGGTAAAGAACCCCAAGGACTCAACAACAATACTCTTGGAAGTCATCAAAAAATACAGTCCTGTCTCAGGATATACAAAAATCAGTATCTACAAGACATTTGCCTTTGTATACAGCAGTAACAGCCAAGATGAGAAGCTAATTAAGGACAGAACTCCCTTTACCATAGCCACATGAAAATGACATATCTAGGAATATAACTCCATTATGAGGTAAAGGAATTCTATAAAGAACGTTATGAAACACTAAGAAAGGAAATATCAGAAGACTTTAACAATTGGAAGAACATACCATGCTCATGGCTGGGAAGAGTCAACATTGTTAAAATGTCTATACTTCCCAGAACAATCAACTGATTCAATGCCATCCTTTTTAACATACCAACATCCTATATTCAAGACTTCTAAGAATAAAGATTTTTTACAGTATTCACTAAAAATTTTTTGTATTTCTGAGGTGTCAGTTGTCAATTCACCTTGATCATTTCTAATTGACAATATCAGGGATTTTACTCTTCTTCTTGTTTGGTCAGCCAAAGCTTTTTTTTTTTTTTTTTTTTTTAAACAGTCTTTTTTTTTTTTTTTTTATTGTTGGGGATTCATTGAGGGTATAATAAGCCAGGTTACACTGATTGCAGTTGTTAGGTAAAGGAAGCCAAAGCTTTTTCAATTTGATTAACAATGAATAATGTTTATGGATTTATGTATATATTAGTTTTTTGAAAAAAACTAACTTTTTGATTCATTGATCTTTTGAATAATTCTTTTGTTTTCATCTTCATTAAATTCTGCTCTAATGTTGGTTATTTATTTTCTTCTGCTGGGTTTGAGGTTAGAATGTTCTTCCTTTTCTAGTTGCTTGAGATGTCCCATTAAGTAGTTGACTTCCTTTCATTGTGTTCTCTTGAAAAAGGCTTGCAATGCTATAAATTTCTCCCTTAGGACTCCCATACGTTCTGATAATTCATGCTTCATTGTCATTTTGTTCTGAAAATGTGGCAATTTTCTTCATACTCTCGTCTATGACCCAGCTATCATTCACCATAAGGTTATTTAGTTTCCATGTCTTTTTATGGGTATGCAGATAACTGTTATTGGTGAGTTCAACCTGTATTGCATGATGATCTGAGGAAATACAAGGAATAAATTCTATACATTTAAATTTTCTAAGGTTTGCCTTGTGACTTAATATGTGATCAATTTTGGAGGGTGTTCCAGGGCTGATGATAAGAACATGTATTCAGTTTTCATAGGATGAAAAGTTCTATAGAAGTCTGTTAAATTCCATTGTTGTATGGTGCATTTTAATTCCAAAATTTCTTTGCTTAGTTTCTTTTTTTTTTTGTAGAGACAGAGTCTCACTTTATGGCCCTCGGTAGAGTGCCGTGGCCTCACACAGCTCACAGCAACCTCCAACTCCTGGGCTTAAGCGATTCTCTTGCCTCAGCCTCCCGAGTAGCTGGGACTACAGGTGCCTGCCACAACACCCGGCTATTTTTTGGTTGCAGTTTGGCCGGGGCTGGGTTTGAACCCGTCACCCTCGGTATATGGGGCTGGCGCCTTACCGACTGAGCCACAGGCGCCACCCCTTTGCTTAGTTTCTTATTGGACCATCTATGTTATACTGCCAAAGTGGTGATAAAATCTCCAAATATTATGGTGCTGGAAGATATTAAATTTCTCATGTCTTCTAGGGTTTCCTTTATAAAGTGAGGAGGATTCTGGTTGGGCACACAAATATTCACAATTGACATCTCATCATGTGGAGTGTTGCCCTTAGCAAATATGAAATAATCATCCCTGTCTTTTGTTACTTTTGTTATTTTAAATCCTAGTGTATTTACAAATAAATTTGCCACCCCTGCTTTTTTCTATTTTCCATTGGCCTGGATTACAGATGCCCATCCCTTTGCCCTGACTCTATATTTATTCTTGAAGCTAAGGTCAGATTGTTTTATGCAGCAGATATGTGGCCTGAGTTTTAGTATCAAGTCAGCCAGCCGGTGCCTTTTAAGAGGACTGTTTAAGCCATTCACATTAATTGAGAGTATTGATAAGCCTGGTAGCATTTTGGGTGTCAAGTTTTTCAAAATCCCAGTGAACATTTTGAATTTTTTCATCACTGTGGAAATTGAGTTTTGGTCAAGAATTTCTGAATGAGTTTACTTTGGTGTTAGAGCTTTGTGCTAGTCATTATAAAGGATGGTTCTGAAGATTTTCTGAAGAGCTGGTTTGGTGATGTCAGATTTCTTCAGCACGTGTATGTCATTAAAATATTTAACTTCTCCATCATAATTGAAGCTCCATTTTGCTGGATACAGGATCTTGGGCTGAAAGTTTTGTTTTAGGAGATTGAAGGTCAATGACCATCCTCTTCTGGCTTGAAAAGTTTCAGCAGAATGATCGGCAGTCATTCTAATATTCTTCCTGTTGTAGGATATGATTTTCTTACATCTGGCTGCTTTCAGGATTTTCTCCTTCATATGAATTTTGGAGAAGATAATCGTAATGTTTCTGGAAGATGCTTTATTTGGGTTGAGTTATGCAGGGGTTCTGAAACTGTCTACTGTCTGAATTCCAGTCTGTCTTGCTTTGGAGCCTTCTTTTAGTCTTTTAGTCAGTGGCTTTGGGCTGAAATCTCATCTGTGGAGATGTATAGACAATAAGACCCCTTGCCCCACTCCCACATACAACAACTGGCAAGTGATAATTCCACACTATCACAACACAACAAGGGTACAATCTTGGCCATCCTGGGTAATCAGCCCATGTCAAGAGTACCAAACGGATTGTTCCAGTCAACACAAACACCAACCTGGTGGCAGAGTTCAAAAGATCTTCAGCATCTAGGCAGTGGGGGTCCACTGGCATGTCTATTTGAGCCTACTTGGAGAGACTGTGGAGCCACCCCGACAGACAGGGCAGTGCTGCCACTGTCTGGGATGGTGCTATGGCTCTGGGGTACTGCTGTCTGCAGGTTATTTTATCCAGAGAGGAGCTGGAAGGTGTTATCTAGCTGCAAGGATCACAGGAGCCAGACAGGAAACCCCAGGACCTAGCGACTCCTGCCTGTCTATTGCCACACCTGAGGCCCCAGAGCCCAAGGAATCTACCCTTTGGATTTTCTACATGCTTCTGTTGCCCCATACTGGGGATCAGTGGCTCTAATTAATTGTATCACCCATCCTTCATTGTTTTATTCATGACAAGTACTAATAATTACATGATTTTTTTTCTAAAATGCAATTCCTTTGAAGGAAATTACATTGTCTTTCTCATTTGCTGATGTTTTTCTAGTGCCCGGAGCAGTAATAGTAGACATTTTATAATTGTATAGATTGAAAGAATGAAATCTACAAGAACCTACAGCTGTAAGGAAGTCCTTACAACAGGCTTATATTTTCTTGAAACATGCTGAAGAAACATTTAAATAGGTGTTGTGTGTTTAAGGGATAAGCTGTGTAATTTTAAACGTCTACGTTTTATAATGTAATATTTTTGCTGTTGTATGTCCTCTTGAAATCATGCTTAGCTTATAGTAGGTGCTCAGTAAATATTTTTTTAGTAAATGAATGGTGCCTGATGCAAAGTATTATTGAAAACATTTGAAGAAAAAATAATTCAAAAATTAAGATATGCAACAGATACTTGGAGGAGTGCTTTATGTTTTTTTCTTATCCATGTTCCAGGTTTTGTTTTTAGCTGTAAATAAAGAATGCTTATTCATTCATTCAGTTAATATTCATTGAGCATCTAATTTATACCAGTGATATTTTAATATAACTAATTATCAAGACTGACTTTCTGAAACCATTACAATACAGAACTTCTTCAATAAGTGAGTTCCTCTGATGTGTTTGTCAACTAGGCAGTAAGAAAATTGGCAATTCAGGGCGGCGCCTGTGGCTCAGTGAGTAGGGCGCCAGCCCCTTATGCCGAGGGTGGTGGGTTCAAGCCCAGCCCCGGCCAAACTGCAACAAAAAAATAGCCGGGCCTTGTGGCGGGCGCCTGTAGTCCCAGCTGCTCGGGAGGCTGAGGCAAGAGAATCGCGTAAGCCCAAGAGTTAGAGGTTGCTGTGAGCCGTGTGACGCCACGGCACTCTACCCGAGGGCGGTACAGTGAGACTCTGTCTCTACAAAAAAAAAAAAAAAAAAAAAGAAAATTGGCAATTCAAAATCACATCCCAGGCAATGTCATAGATTTTGGGTCCTCATCTCAATATTTACAGATAGGAAGAAAAATGAAGGAATGAATTTGTATAAAATATCTAATCATAATATAGTCAAACAATTGTATTTTTTTTTTTCTTAGAGACATAGTCTCACTTTGTCACCTTGGGTAGATTGCCATGGTGTCACAGCTCAGGTGATTCTCTTGCCTCAGCCTCCTGAGAAGCTGGGACTAGAGGAGCCTGCCATAAGGTCCTGTGGCTATGAATAATTTGTTTTTGTCTACTCCTAATGCCCACATCTACTACTGAAATTCTAAGAAATTGTTTTTGTGAATTTAAATGAACCTTAATAAATTTTAGGGAATAATTAACTGCCTTGATCAAATTAATGCTTTCTTGGTTCATATCTGGTAGCATTATTTGGATGAATGTTTTTTTGGGTAAAACTTTAAAAGTAAAATTTCTTAACTCAGAAAGGCAACTGATTGCAATTGGTTTTTACAATGAAGAGCTTTGCAATGTCCAGAACACCAAGGGATACAATAATGAGCATCCTTGCCCATATATTCACTGATAGTGATTGGATAAATTCCTGCAAGTGAAAGAGGTGCATCAAATGGTATGCACCCTTAAAATGTTCACAGGAACTGCCAAATTATTTTCCTGAGTGGATAGAGTACATTTATACTCCCCATGAACATCTGTGATATATTGTTGTTGTTCTGCACTCTCTCTAGAAGTAGGTATCATGAGACTTTATAAATCTTATAAATTTTTCACATAACTAAAAAGAAACCCTTTTGCTATTTCAATTTTCATTTACTTAGCAACTACTGATGTTGCACACATTTTCACATGCTGATAATTTTTGATTTTGTGAATACTATATTCACATTTTTTGCCCATTTTAATATGTATTAATCATACATTGTATGATAAATTGCTAAGAATCGATTTGAAGAATTTTTTGTGTATTAGAGATGTGAAAATTTTATCTATTAATGGTTTAAAATTTTTCTCCTTTTTTTGTTATTGGAGTTTATTTATGGAATCTTCTGATGTATAGAGGATTTTAATATTTATATGGCTTATGTGACTAAGTTTTTTATTTTATCAATTTTGGACTATTTATCTTGCTAGGAAAAGGTTATAATGGATTTACAAAATATTATACTATATTTCTCTTACTACGTTTATTTAATTACCTACATCATTTTACTTATCTAAAGCTCAGAATACGAATATTTTCAAATCATTCACATATATCTAGGCATAAATTTTTATTAATTCTTTCCAAATGTATTTTCAGAAGACATTTTAGTCTATCTTTCCCTGGCCTCTTTGACTCAACCCACAGTAATATTTTTCATTGATGTCTGTATATAAAGTATGTTCCTTTACTTGTCTAGTCCACTCATTCCTTATTATTTTTTCAATACAATAACCTATGGATTACAGTGGCTATGATGACATAGTACTCATATCTGATAACTCAAGTTTCTTAAAGTATTCCTCGAAAATTACTTGGCAAAACTTGTGCCTTTTTTCTGACATATAATTTCATTTTTACTTTTTATAATTTTAAAAAATCTATTTGGATTTTGATTGAAATTACAAATCATTGCTGAATATAGGTATTATAAAATGTCACTATATAAATAAATTTAGCTCTTTAAACTTAGAGATTGCTGGAATTCAGGTGGGAAAATCATCTTGATTGCAAATCAACATATGCAATTCTCATTGTCTAATGCCATAATTTGCTGCTTATGTGCTTTTTCTGTCTGGTTGTCTTATTCTCAAGTGTCAAAGCTTTTGAAGTGCATTTACTCCTGGAAGTGGCCCCCAGAGTCCTCCGAAGTAATTTTCATGTAAATCTCATGGTGTTATTTTATCTCATGTCATGTTAAATATTCTCCATGGTATTTTGAAGATCTAATTCAAAAAATAGAAACAATTTATGTCAAAGTATATAATATACCTTTATTTATTTATTTAAGAGAAATGGCAGGTTTAATTGAGTGGATATCAGAAACATGAAAGACAACTGCTCAAAATTGAAAGTGACAAAGCTGACACAGTCTTCAATACTAAGAAATTTTAAGTCTCCTAAGTGCCAAGTTTGTAGCATTCTACTCAAATACATTTGAACGCAGATGCAATGAATAATTTTCTAGGGAAACACAATTTACACACTTTGGCCATAAGAGAGGCAAAAAGGCCAGGAAGAGAATCAGGTACAACACACGCTTAATTTAGATAAAGATTTCTTGTATAAAACATCAGTCAGAAGTCGGGCACGTGGGCGGCAACTCCTCTGGGCCTTGGTCCTTGGCATGTGGTACTTAGAGGGTGCGAGCAGACGGCAGACCCCAGGATGTGAAAAATGGCCAGGCCCGCAACAGTAAGGTGGTTAGAGGAAAGCCTGGCCATTGAGGGGAACCCTCTCCAAAAGCAGCGGCCATCCAGAGTGTCTGTTCGGCCTGGAAGCCAAGGCATTTGCAGGAGTTGATGGATCAGCACCTTTGAGTCAGGACTGGGTTCCAGGAGCCTTCTTGGCCCAAAAAAATGAGCTGTCAGCCTGACAGCCTTGTGGTCAGAGGGCTCAGAGTTCATCACCCCAGAGGGAGCTGGCCCTGCCTGACAGGACTGCATCCATCAGAGAATTGAAGAGTCTTTTTGAGTAATGGACCACTGCTTTTCTTCTTTGGGAGTCATTGCATAATGCTTCTATGTTTTCTTGTTTGTGTGTGTGTTTTGAGTACGTGGTACCATTTTTCAGTGTCATCCTGGTCATGTGGTTTGTATCAGCTGTCGCCAGAAGCTGCCTTCTGGGTTAACTTGCTGGGCCCCATTGGGACCCATTCGCAACATGGCTATGGGGAAAGTGGCCAATTCATTTATCTTTCCATGTAGCTATGCCTTGTCTGGGTGTGGACCAACTCTGCCGCCTGCGGCAAAAGCAGACCACCATGAGTTCTGCAACTTTAGGCCTATTCCTCTCCGTGCTTTTGTGTTCTCTGTCAATTGGAAGGCTCTTTGGATGCTGTAATGCTCCATCTGATAAATCAGCATGACATCATTACCGCATTTCAGGGAGAGACTGCAATTTTCCTTGCTGTGAACATTAATAATGTTTGTGGTACTTTTGACTGGGTCATGATGCAGTCCTCTTTTGGCTTTCACTTCATGGTGGTCTTGTGGAAACAGGACAACCAATGTGATGAAGAGGGGTTCTGCACAATGCTATGGCTGCTATGAACCGGCCAGCAAACGAACATTTTACTTACCAACTTCAGCTCAATGGTGATCAAAGGCGACTGACTTGTGAAGCAACTCCTCGGTCTATTTGGGAGATAATTGAGACAGTCATGATGAACAGTGACTGCCTTGTTTTTGACACCAAAACTGTACAGCTTTTTGCAGAAAATGGCGACATAAGCGTCACTGTAACCATTGTCCGGTATTGAAATGGGCAATCGTAAATTTTCTGGCCACTGTTTAGAACTTTAATTTCACAGAAAGTAAGGCACCCCTCTGTCTGCCAGCCTGAAAGTCTTTTGGTTGATGGAAGGTAGATACGTAAAAGTAAATAAAAGGCTGTAAAATACAAGAAGCATTTTCATGTAGTAACACTCATATTTTAAAAAATATGTTAACAGTAAACCACTGAAAAATATATATTTGTACACCCATGCCGGGCATCTTTGTTATTAAAGAAGGAAACTTTGTGAAATAATTCTGAGTTGCGTGCTTGTACTACATTGAATGAATGCTAAAAAGTACTAGGTTTCTTGTTTGCCTGTATATGTGCATGTGATCATGTGTACTTGTGTATGTGTGTGAGAGAGAGAGAGACAGAGAGGTAAGTGAACCTGTGTGTGAGCATCTGTGTGAGTCAATGTGTGTATGGGTTATTTTCTCTTGAACTGACAAGCCATCTTGAGTGGTAATGGACCATTGCTTTTCTTCTTTGGGAGTCATTGCATAATGTTTCTATGTTTTCTTGTTTGTTTGTGTGTGTGCGTGTTTGCTAACTTTTATTCTAGTTCTTGACTAAATAAATTTTACTTTCTTTTCTGTAATTCTTATTTTTTAAATTAAATCTTATCTGTTTACATTAATGCATTTCAGGGTGCAATGTGCTGGTTTTATATAAAATTTGGAGTTCAACAAACTTTCACTGCACTTTCTTAATTATTGTGTTAAGACATTTTTACCCTACACTAAATAGATTTGACATATACCCTTGTAAAATGGACCATAGGTGTGGTCCTACCAATTACCTTACCTCCACCCATAGATGCCCCTTACTCCCCTTCCCCTCCTCTTTCCCCTTCGTGTTGGGCTGTAGTTGGGTTATAGCTGTCATATGGAAGAATGAGTGCTTATATCGTTTCATACTATTGCTGCGTACATAGGATACATTTTCTTTCATTATGGAAATACTTTACAAAGAAGCATATGTTCCCATTCCATGCACGTAAACATAAAAGAGGTAAAGTCTCCATATTTTTTAAGACTCCATAAAATACCATGGTGTACATCTACCTCAATTTAGGAATCCATCTGTGGTCAATGGGCACTTGGGCTTCTTCCATGACTTGGCAATAATGAATTGAGCTGCAATAAACTTTCTGGTGCAAATGTCTTTGTTATAAAGTGAAGTTTGATCTTGTGGATATTTACCTAGTAGACAAATGTCGGAATCAAATGGCAGGCCTATTTTTAGATCCCGAAGTCATGTTCAAACTTATTTCTGAATGGAACATATTAGTTTGTTCCAAACAAATATTTGCAGAATATTTCCTTTTCTCCACTTCCATGCAAGCGTCTATAGTTTTGGGATTATTGTAAGTGGGCTACTCTTAATCAAGTTAGATGATATCTCAAAGTGGTTTTGATTTTCATTTCTCTAATAATTAAGAATGATAAGCATTTTTGTGTGTGTCTGTAGGCCTTGCACCTGTCTTTTTCTGAGAAGTTTTTCTTCATATCTCTTGCCCTCAATGAGATGTGATCACTTGTTCTTTTCTTCCTAATGTGTTTGAGTTCTCTGTGGATTCTAGTTATCAAACTTTTGTCTGTGACATAAGACAAATCTGCAAATATTTTCTCCCATTCTGAGGCTGACCACTTACTTTACTTACTGTGTTATTGGCTGTGCAGAAGCTTTTTAGTTTCATCATATCTCAGTAATATATTTTTAGTGTTGACTCAATTGCCAGAGGTGGGTGGGTGGTTGGGTGTCCTCCAAATAAAATATTCTCCCAGGCCAATATTTTGAATTGTTTCCCATGCACTCTCTACAAGAATCTTTATAGTTTTATCTCTTAAGTTTCAATCTTTTATCCAGTGAGAGTCATTTTTTTGTTAATAGTGAAAAGTGTGTGTGAAACACCAGTCAAGTCACCCAGCAACTTTTGTTAAACAGTTGGTCTTTCCCCAACTGAGTATTTTTTGATAGCCTTATCAAAGATCAAATGAAGACAATTAGCGGGATTCATCTTTTGGTTCCTTATTCTGTTTATATATCTACCTCTCTGTTTTTATCCTGGTACCATGCTTTTTGGATCACTATAGATTTTTAGTATATTTGGAAGGCTATGGTAGCATGATTCTGCCTTATTATTTTTTTTTATTTCTGATTAATGTCTTGACTAATTAGGTTATTCATGATTCCTTATAAAAGAAGAATGATTTTTTCAAGTTCTTTAAGGTATGACAGTGGTATTTTCATAGGAATTGCATTAAATTTGTATATTACTTTTTTTTTTGTAGAGACAGAGTCTCACTTTACCGCTCTCAGTAGAGTGCCATGATGTCACAGCACTCACAGCAACCTCCAGATCTTGGGCTTCCACGATTCTCCTGTCTCAGCCTCCCGAGAAGCTGGGAATATAGGTGCCCACCACAACGCCTGGCTATTTTTTGCTTGCAGTTCAGCAGGGGCTGGGTTTGAACCAGCCACCCTCGGCACATGGGTTTGGTGCCCTACTCAGCCACAGGCGTCATACTTTGAGTAGCATGGACATTTTAAAAATGTTGCTTCTTCCCAGCTATGAACATGGTGTGTTTTTAATTTGTTACCATCTTTTGGCTATTTCTTTCTCAATGTTTCATAGTTCTTTTTGTACAGATCCTTTCCATCTGTAGTTAGGCAGATTTCCTAATATTTCATATTATTTAAAACTACTGTAAATGAAATAGAGTCCTTGACTGATTTTTAAGCTTGATCATTATTGGTATATATAAAAGTTACTGATTTATGACTATTGATTCTGTATCCTAAGATGCTTGTCTATTCTGTGGTCACTTCTGAGAGTTTTGTAGTTGAGTCCCTGGGGATTCCTAGGTATGAAATCATATCATCTGTGAAGAGTAAAAGTTTCATCTCCTCTGATAGTTTTTGAGTAAACTTGATCTCCTTCTTATCCCTGATTGGGATGTCTAAGACTTCCATTACTATGTTTCATAGCAGCAGTGACAATGAGCAACCTTTCCAGGTATCTGATTTAAGAGGAAACATTTTCAATTCAATATGATGTTTGCAGTGTGTGAGTTTGCTGTAGATGGTCTCTATTAGATTGAGAAAAGTTCATTCTATAACTATTTTCTAAAGTGTTCTGATCAGGAAAGTATTCTGGATATTATGAAAGTATTTTCAGCATCAAATGAGAGAATCATATGGTATTTCTTTTGTTTATACGGTGTATCACATTTATAGATTTATATATGTTGAACCAACCTTGAGACCCTGGGATCAAACTAACTTGGTCATGGTGTATAATTTCTTTGATGTTTTGCTGAATCTGAAATAGATCTCCTGAACAGACCAATTTCAAAAACTGAGATAAAAGAAACAATTAAAAAAAAATTGGACCCTGGTCCACATGGTTTTACACCACAATTCTATCTAACCTTCAAACAAAAAGAAATTATTCCAAGAAATTAAAATGGAAGGAATCTTCCTCAACACGTTATATGAAGCAAACATTATCCTGATACCAAACCAGGTAAAGACTCAACTAAAAAGGAGAACTTTAGACCAATTTCACTAACAAATATAGATGCAAAACATCTCAAAAAAAAAATAATCCTAGCCAATAGATTACAGCTTATCATCAAAAAAGTCATTCATCATAATCAAGTAGGGTTCATCCCAGGGATGCAAGACTGCTTTAATATACATAAATCCATAAACATTATTCACCATATTAACAGAAGCAAAAAAAAAAAAGTTTATAAGATTCTCTCAATAGTTGCAGAAAAAGGCATTTTATTAACTCTAGCATTCCTTTCTAATTAGAACACTGAAGAGTTTAGGCATAAATGGTACATTTCCTAAACTGATTGAACCTATCTATGACAAACACACATCTAATATTTTACTGAATGGAGTTAAACTGAAAAACTTTCCACTCAGGACTGGAACCTTACAAGGTCTTCCTCTGTCATCATTACTATTGAACATTTTGCTGGAAGTTATAGCCAATACTATTAAGCAAGAGAAGAAAAAAAGGGCATCTGAATGGGAGCAGAGGAGGTCAAACTCTCCCTCTTTGCTCATGATGTGACCTTACATGTAAAGAACCACAAAGGCTCAACTACAATACTCTTGGAAGTCATCAAAAGTTCAGTCATGTCTCAAAATATAAAAAAATCAGTGTCCCCAAGTCAGTTTTTTGTATAGACCAGTAACACCCAAATGAGAGGCTAATTGAGCACACAACTTACTTCACCATAGCCCCAAGGAACATGACATAACTAGCAATATACTTCACAAAAGAGATAAAGGACATCTATAAAGAAAATTATGAAACCCGAAGAGAGGAAAAAGCAGAGGACTTTAACAAATGAAAGAACATACCATGCTCATGGCTGGGATGAATCAACATTGTTAAATTGTCTATACTTCCCAGAACAATCAACCGATTCAAGGTCATCCCTATTAACATACTAATATCCTATATTCAATACTTTTTTTTTTTTTGTAGAGACAGAGTCTCACTGTACCGCCCTCGGGTAGAGTGCCGTGGCATCACACGGCTCACAGCAACCTCTAACTCTTGGGCTTACGCGATTCTCTTGCTTCAGCCTCCCGAGCAGCTGGGACTACAGGCGTGCGCCACAACGTCCGGCTATTTTTCTGTTGCAGTTTGGCGGGGGCTGGGTCCGAACCCGCCACCCTTGGCATATGGGGCCGGCGCCCTACTCACTGAGCCACAGGTGCTGCCCTATATTCAATACTTCAAAGAGTAATTTTTTTTTTTTTTACAGTATTCACTAAATCTTTTTTGTATTTCTGAGGGGTCTATTGTCATTTTTTTTGTTGTTGTTTGTTTGTTTTCTAATTTATTTTTTTATTAAATCATAGTTGTTTACATTAGTATGATCATGGGGCACCATACACTTGGTTCATAGACCGTTTGACACTAGTTAACATAGCTTTCCTGGCATTTTCTTAGTTATTTTACATTCCACATTTACTAAGATTCACATATACCCTTGTAAGATGCACCACAGGTGTAATCCCATTAATCTATTGTCATTTTGCCTTGATCATTTCTGAATGATGATATCACAGATTTTACTCTTCTTCTTCTGGTTAGGTCAGCCAAAGCTTTTTCAATTTTATTAACCTTTTGAAAGAACCAACCTTTTGATTTATTGATCTTTTGAATAATTCTTTTGTTTTAAATTTTATTGAATCCTCCTTATATGTTGGTTATTTCTTTTTTTCTGCTGGGTTTGGTGTTGAAATATTCTTCCTTTTCCAGTTGCTTGAGATGTCCCATTAAGTTGTTGACTTCTTTCTTTGCGTTACCTTGAGGGAGGCTTGCAATGCTATAAATTTCCCTCATAGGACTGCCTTTTAAGTATCCCATATGCTCTAATAATTTGTGTCTTCATTGTCATTTAATTCTGAAAATGTGGCAATTTCCTTCATAATCTCATCTATGACCCAGCTATCATAAGGTTATTTTGTTTCCATGTCTTTGTATGAGTATTCAGATACCCGTTATTGATAAGTTCAGACTTTCTTGCATGGTGATCTGAGAAAATACAAAAATAATTTCTTTATGTCCAAATTTTCTGAGTTTAAATGTGATCTACTATGTGATCAATTTTGAGAATGTTCCATGGGCTAATAGGAAAAATGCATATTCGTTTTTCTTTTTTTTTCATTTGCTGATGTTTTCTCTGATCCCAGAGCAGTAATAGTAGACATTTTATAAATATATGAATTGAAAGAATGAAGAGCATAACAAGATAATGGTTTGGAAGAATCAACATTCTTAAAAAATCTATACTTCCCAGAGATATTTACCAATCAATGACATCCCTATTAAAATACAAACAACATGTTTTCAAGACTTGAAAGAATAAAGTTGTTTTACAGTATTGGCTATAAAGAAAGTTATAAATCCTTAAGAAATGAAATAGCAGAGGAATTTCACAAATGAAAGAACATACCATGCTCATGGATGGGAAAATTTAATATTGTCAAAATGTCTGTACTATGGAAAGCAATCTACAGATTAAATGCAATCCCCACTATAATGCCATCATGATAGTTTAAAGATTTGGGGGAAAATAATGCTCTATTTTTTATGGAAGCCAAAGAAACCATGTATAGGCAAGACAATTCATAGTATTAAAACCAAGCCAGGGTAGCACTGTACCATTCTTTTGGCTATACTGCACATATTAAACAGCATGTCATTGGCAAAAAAAAAAAATAATAATAATAAGGGACATTGATTTTTGGATCTTAATTGACTACCAGGAGTTAAAACTAATAACTACAGCCATCTGACCCTTGATTAACCAAACAAAAACCTACCCTGGAGAAAATAATTTCTCCCTATTCAATAAATGGTACTCATAGAAGTGGATAAGCACATCTAAAACATGAAACTAGATCCAGACTTCTCACCATTTACAAAATTTGATTAATTGTGGATATACATCTTATTCTAAGGCATGAAACAATAAAACTCATACAAGAAAGTGTGGACAAAACACTTGAAGATGTTGGCCTTGGGAAAGATTATATGAAGAAATGTTCCATGGCAATTTCAACAACAAAGTTAAACAAATGGGAATGGATTTAACTCAAAAGCTTCTGTACTGCTAAGGAAACAAGAACCACAGCAAGGAGACAGCCTTAACAATGGGAAAAGATATTTCCATATTATAAATTAGACAAGAGATTCATAACTATGACCTATTGTGAACTTAATCAAAAAAAGAGACCATGATAAAAATGAGTCAAATGGTCTATGAACCAAGTGTATGGTGCCCCATGATCATAGTAATGTACACAGCTATGATTTAATAATAATAAAAAAAGAGACCAGAAATCCCATATACCACTAGGCAAGAGACATGAATTGAACTTTCTCTAAGGAAGACAGACAAATGTCTAAGAAACAGGAAAAAACGCTGATCATCCCTAATTGTCAGAGAAATGCAAATCAAAACTACCCCCAGTGAGAATGGCCAACATCACAGAATCACTAAAATTATGGACATAGAGAGAAGGGAACACTTTTACATTGTTGGTGGGACTGCAAACTAATACAATGTTTAACCACTGTGATAAAAATGTGTCAAATGGTCTATGAAGCGAGTGTATGATGCTCCATGATCATATCAATGTATACAGTTATGATTTAATAAAAAAAATAAATAAATAAAATAAAATGCTTGGGGGGGGGAAAGAATCACCAAAGAACTAAAACTAGACCTGGCATTTGATCCTGAAATCCCATTTCTAGGGATAGTCCAAGGAGAAAAGTACATTATTTTGTTGTAAGAACATTTGTACTTGACTGCTTATCACAGCTCAATTTTCAATGTCCAAAATATGGAAAGACTCTAAATGCCCATAAACCCAGGAATAAATTAACAAGCTTTGGTATATGCATATCATGGAATACCATTCAGTCACTAAAAAAGAGGAAGACTACATCTTTTGCATTAACCTGGATGAAAGTGGAACACATTCATATTAGTGAAGCATTAAAAGAATGGAAAAATAAGAATCCAATGTACACAATTTTATCATAAATGTAGTAGATGAGCTAATAGAAGTGGAGAGAGTAAGGGAATGAAGAAGTGGGATGGGTGTGGGATGGAGGTCACAGTTTATAGCACATCTCTTAGGGGTAGGACACTATTATAAGGGTGACTTTTTCTAACAATTGCAATAAATAAAATATAACTTTTTGTATCCTCAAAGAATTACAAGCAAATAAAAATTAGACATCACCAATAACATTTTTTCACATTAATAAATAAAATTTTAAAGTCAATATATAAAATCAAAATGTAAAAATTAATATTGACAATATAACTATTTCAGAGAATAAAACAATCTGAATTACATATGATAGTGTCAAAACAAAATATTCAGATTTAAATTAAGCAAAGAAGTGAAAGATCTTTACAATGGAAATAATAAAATGTTGATGAATAAAACAGAAGAAGACTCAAATAAGTGAGAACATACTCCATGTTTATGAATTAGAAAAGTTAATATTTTTAAAATGTCTATCCTATTCATAGTGCTCTCTTGATCTAATATAATACTTATCAAAATTTTCATGGTATTTTTACAGAAAGAGTTCAACACTATAAAATATGCATGGTATTGCCAAAGTTTCCAAATAGCCAAAGCAGTTTTTCAAAGAACAAAGCTGGAGGCTTTATAGTTTTTAACTTTCAAATATATTACAAAGATATAGTAATCACTAAAGCATGGTACTGTAATAAAAATAAAACACATAGAGAATTGTAATACAGAGTCCAGAAATATGACTTCTTATATAAGATTTACTGACCTTTGACAGAAGCACCAAGAATAGACAATGGAGAGAACAAATAACTTAAGATTTCAATGTAAGTTCTTTTTTTTTTTTTAGAGACAGAGTCTCACTTTATGGCCCTGGGTAGAGTGCCGGGGCATCACACAGCTCACAACAACCTCCAACTCCTGGGCTTAAGCGATTCTCTTGCCTCAGTCTCCTGAGTAGCTGGGACTATAGGCGCCCGCCACAATGCCCGGCTATTTTTTTGGTTGCAATTCAGCTGGGGCCGGGTTTGATCCCGCCACCCTCGGTATATGGGGCCAGCGCCTTACCAACTGAGCCACAGGCGCCGCCCTCAATGTAAGTTCTTAAAACACAAAACTCCTGAGAGAAATAGGGGAAGTGTTTCTTGACCTTGGTATTCGTAATGATTTACAGATGCTCAGGGTGTCAGCTTTCAATTCAACATGGCTAATAGATAGTGAAGTTGGGATTTGAATTCAGGTCTATTTGACTCCACCATCTAGGCTCTGTTTTAATGTGATCCATCTTTCTACGACATTACCTATTTTTAGATGTTAATTCTTAGCTTCTTAACTCTATCAGAAGGACTTGATGTGGCAAAAATTAAGTGTGTAGGATTTGCCTTTACACTATCCTGTTTGTCATTTATTCATCAACATTTTTTGGGGGATAAACAAGGCTGATCAAGCCCATAATCGTAAAACTCTTAGAGGCCAAGGCAGGTGGTTTTCTTGACCTCATGAGGTTAAGACCAGTTGGAGCAAGAGTGAGGGTCCAGGTCCCAAGAGGACAAGATAGGAACCCCGACTACCCCGACTGTACTAAAACCAAAAAGAAGCTTAACTTGCATGATGGTAGGCACCTGTAGTTCTGGCTACTTTGAAGGCTGAGGCATGAGAATTGTTTGATCTCAAGAGTTTGAGGTTTCTGTGAGGTATGATGATACCAAAGAGCTCCACTCTGGGGAAGGGGGTGAAATTCAGTCTCAGAAAAAAGAAAAAGTTCAGAGTCATTAATGGTTAGGCAGTTATACAGATGCTGAGGACAGAAAGAAATTAAAGGATAAAGGCTTTGTTGTCTAGGTACTCAGAGTCTGCAGAACCAGTGGAAAGCTCCAGGATGGAGGTAAGTGCACGGTACTATAGGAGATCAGTAAAGGGATTGACCATGCACTTAGCCAAAAGGGTTATCTAAAATCTCTGGCATTACAAAATGGAGTACTGAGAAACAGTAAACCAAGCAAAAAAAAAAAAAAAAAAAGGAGAAAAGAAAAGCAGAAGGTGTGTGTATGGGTATTTTTTAGATACGATTTCTTTATGTGGCTCAGGCTAGTCTTTCATGAACTCAGCCTAGATCATACAACATCAAACTGAAGGATTGTAGCAATCCTCCTCCCTGAGACTCCAATGTGGCTAAGAATACAGATACCTGTCACAATGCCTAGATGATTTTTCATTGTCAGTAGAGACAGGGTGAGTCTTTCTCAGCGCCCCCTTATTCAAGAACTCCACTCGTCACAGCCTGCCAGAAGCCTAGATTGTAGGTGTGAGCCCTGAAGTTTAGTCATTTCATCTTTCTTTCTTCTCTCTCTCCCTCACTCTCTTTCCCCTCCTTCAATTTATTCTTCATTCCTCCAATTCCATCTCTGTCTTTCACTTGCTCTCTCCATTTTTTTTCCTTTATTCTCTTCTTTCTTCTATCACTCTCCTCTAGACATTAAAGAAAACTTATCTGGTAACAAACAAACAATGTAAGTGATCCCTGAATGTGTAGTCTTAAACTCTATATTTGAAATGGTTGAATTGTGGAGTGTTTGAATTATATTGAAATAGATTTGTTATTTTTTAATCTGTGGGCAGTTATACATAAGGAGAATAGAGAAAAACTTTCACCAAAACATAAGCATGGATGAGTACCATAGCTCACAACTATACTCCCATCAATTTCAGAAGTTGAGGCAGTAACAAACACATGAAAAAATGTTCATCATCTCTACATATTAGATAAATGCAAATTAAAACAACCCTGAGATATCATCTAACCCCAGTGAGAATGGCCCACATCACAAAATCTCAAAACTGCTGATGCTGGCGTGGATGTGGAGAGAAGGGAACACTTTTACACTGCTGGTGGGACTGCAAACTAGTACAACCTTTCTGGAAGGAAGTATGGAGAAACCTCAAAGCACTCAAGCTTGACCTCTCGTTTGATCCTGCAATCCCATTACTGGGCATCTATGCAGAAAGAAAAAAAATACTTTTATCATAAGGACACTTGTACTAGACTGTTTATTGCAGCTCAATTTACAATCGCCAAAATGTGGAAACAGCCTAAATGCCCACCAACCCAGATATGGATTAACAAGCTGTGGTATATGTATACCATGGAATGCTATTCAGCTATTAAAAAAAATTGAGACTTTACATTCTTTGTATTAACCTGGATGGAAGTGGAAGACATTATTCTTAGTAAAGCATCACAAGAATGGAGAAGCATGAATTCTGTGCACTCAATTTTGATATGAGGACAATTAATGACAATTAAGGTTACGTAGGGGAGGTGGAAAAGCAGAAAGAGGGATGAAGGGAGGGTGCTAGGGCCTTGGTGTGTGTCACACTTTGTGGGGGCAAGACATGATTGCAAGAGGGACTTTGCCTAACAATTGCAATTAATGTAACCTGGCTTATTGTACCCTCAATTAATCCCCAACAATTAAAAAATAAATAAAAAGAAAGAACTCACTGCAAGGTAAAGGATTTCAGACCAGATGGAGGGACATAGTAAGACCCCACTTGTACAAGAAATAGGTGAACTATTTCCTCATCAGTGGTGGCATGGACATGTACCCTCTGCTGCTGACAAGCATAAGGTCAACAGTATGAGTTGAGGTTAGCAATTTAAATTGCCTTGAGCTATGATGGTACCAATGTATTTTTTCTTTTCCTTTTTCTTTTTTATCTTTTTTCTTTTCTTTCTTTTTTTTTTTTTTAGAGACAGAGACTCACTTTATTTCCCTTGTTAGAGTGCCATGGTGAAACAGACATGTTTGGCGGAGCTTACAGACACCGCCAAATCCTGGGCTTAGGTGATTCACTTGCATCAGCTATCAAGTAGAGGAGACTAGAACTGTCCACCACAATGCCAAGCTATATAATTGTTGCAGGTTGTCCAGGGACAGACTTGAACCTACCATGCTCATTTCACCCTGGCCAGGGATCTACCCATTAAATCACAGGCACTTCCCCAAATTATATATTTCTGGGGCAAGAGGGAAATGCATGATCAAATCTATAAGAGATATACTATATAGATGCAAAAAAAGTCTGGTATCAGACACAACATTTTATACATTTTCCCCAAATTGTATGTATTATCAGGATTGCTATTTTCTCTCAATATGGGTAAATAAACTATCTGACTTCACCTATGAAGCATGTTGCAAGGATACAAGTCAAACTTATCAAGTAATGGACACAAATGTCTTAACACTCTTATTAATATATTAGGTAAAAGCTATATTAATTAGTAGGATATAAGCAATGCAATTGGTAAATATAATCAACTCATTGCATCCCACTAAAGCATAAACGTGTTCATAATCTATGTGTATATGACTTAATAAAAATAAAATAAAATGTCAGAAAAAATAACACACAACAGAATCAATAAGAAAAACCACATAGTAACCACATCAGGCAGAGAAAATCGTGTTGACAGGGGCAACATATTTTGTTCATAAAATGTTTTTAAAATCTTAGATTAGAAGGGCACATCTTCAGGACTACTAATGGGATTTACAGATGATTAGATACAAAAAGCATGCTGTATTCACACAATGAATATATGTCACCAATCAAAAACAATGAAGTGAACATTTATGTTAAAATAGTAATGAACCTGAAAATCATCATGAGAAATTAAAAAGGTAGAAGGAGGCAAGAAAGCCAACTGAAGACAGCTTTCTACTGTGGCTCCTGTCTAAAAAGGGAGTTAAAAGACAGAAGTATAGGAAGGAAAATGATTGTGTGGAATTGATTCGAGAGATAAGGTTGAGGAGCACACATCTCTCCTGCTGAGGGTAACTGTAACACCAAAAGAACAAACAATAGGTAGAAAAGCCATTGCCAAGCATATAGTGGTCCCTTACCCCATAAGAACGGCTTGCAGTATACTTTCTACAAAGAAGAGAGTGGAGTTCAGATTTCTTTCTATTTTGTCCCATGGACAAAAACTCCAAATTCCAACCTCCTTCCCCAGAGAGTACACACTATTGTACTTTCTCACAAGGCATAAAACTGAACATAGACTCTGTGCAATTCACAACTCTGAGCACTTCCCTGTGAAGTGAAAGTCCCATTCTAAAAAGGTTGAAGCAGTTCCCTGAGGCACAGTGCAGCAGTGGCACTGGGAGAACACATCAGAAGATCACATTCATAAACCAATGGTTGTGATGTCAGAAATCAAATTCAGAATTTTGATGGCAAATAAAATTAACACAATGGAGGTAAGTTGGAATTAGAAATTTAAGAAGCATTTCAAAAGTTGTCTCAACAATTTAATGAATTCAAAGACAGAATCAACAAAGATTTTGACATATTGAGGCAAGAACTGGCCACCCTCAAAGATCGAAGACAAAGAGCAAACTCTCAATAATAGAATGAAACAGGCACAAGAATGGACTTCTGACATTGAAGATAAAGCTTTCAAATGCTCCCAAACACTCAAAGTAGAGAAGTGGAGAGCAAAAATGAATCGTCCTCTCAGAGAGTTCTGTGACAATTCAAACAAAACTAATATTCACCTTATTAGAATTCCTGAAGCCAAGGAGGTTACTTTGAAATTACCAGATGCTCTAATTGAAGAGATAATTGAGAAGAACTTCAAAAACATTGCAGGAGAATTAGAAATCCACTAGCTGACAATTTCAGGACCCCAGCTTGATTCAACTCAAATAAACCATATCCAATAAACATTATTATTACCTTTGCCGAAGTTAATATGAATGAGAAAATTCTGTATGCAGCCACACCCAAGAAAAACATAACCAAGAAGGGGAGGGATATTATAATTACTTCATATCTCTCTGGTAAATTTTTCAACCTAGAAAATGGAGTTCATCACCCTTTATCCTCTTAAAACAAAGTAATTTTCAGCCCACGATCCTGTATCCAGCTAAACTTAGTTTCATTTATGATGGGAAATTAAATTATTTAATGACATTCACATGTAGGAGAAATTTGACATAACTGAAACAGCTCTCCAGGTTATTCACAGACCTATCCTCCTTAATGACCAGCATAATCCTATAGCACCAAAGTAAATTCACTCAGAAACTTTTGATCAAATTCCAAATTCTACAGTGGAGAAAGCATTAAAAGTGTCCAATGGACTTTTGAAACAAACCATACCCAAAATATTTTCAGGCTTATCAACATTCTCTATTAATGTGAATGGGATAAATTGTCCTCTACATAGGCACAGGTTGTATGACTGATTTCAAAAACTCAGACCATATATCTGCTGAATACAAGAATCTCATCTTGCCTAATAGATAAATAAAAACTCAGCATTGAGAGATGGTCATCTATAATTTAGGCAAATGGCAATCAGAAAATCTCAGGTGTTGCAATTTTATTTACAGATACAATAGGCTTTAAATAAACATCAGTAAGAAAAGATAAGGCTAAAACTCCAAATGATGAGATTTTAATTATCATATTTGGTAAGGGTAACACTCAACATGATGAGTTGTCTATTATTAACATTTGTGTACGCAGGGTGGCGCCTGTGGCTCAGTCGGTAAGGCGCGGGCCCCATATACTGAGGGTGATGGGTTCAAACCCAGCCCCGGCCAAACTGCAACCGAAAAATAGCCGGGCGTTGTAATGGGCGCCTGTAGTCCCAGCTACTCGGGAGGCTGAGGCAAGAGAATAGCTTAAGCCCAGGAGTTGGAGGTTACTGTGAGCTGTGTGAGGTCATGGCACTCTACCAAGGAAAATAAAGTGAGACTCTGTCTCTACCAAAAAAAAAAAAAAAAAAAAAAACATTTATGTACCCAGCATGAATGTACCTCAATTTAAAAGAGAGATTATAACATATTTGAGAAAGTTGATTTCCTCTAGCAACATTATTATTGGAGATCTTGACACTCCTTTGGCAGTGTTTGATAGATTATCCAATAAGAAACTATTCAAAGGGTGGTTCTTGTGACCCAGTGGGTAGGGCGTTGACCCCATATACTGAAAGCAGCAGGTTAAAACCTGTCGATGGCTAAATTACAATAAGAAAATAGCACCCCAACATTTTGGCAGGCACCTGTAGTCCTAACTACTTTGGAGACTGAGGCAAGAGAATCACATAATCCCAGGAATTGGAGATTGCTGAGAGCTCTGTGATGCCAATGGACTGTGCTCATAGAGATAAAATGAGACTCTGCATCTACCAAACAAAAAATAAAAAATAAAAAGAAAGAAATTAGGCAAAGAAATTTTAGACTTAACGTTTACCATTGAACAATTTATTTAGCAAACATCTATAGAACATTCATCTTAACAAAACTGGATAGACATTCTTCTCATCAGCCCATGGAACATACTACAAAATTTATTGCATCTTAAGTCACAAGTCTAACCTCAGCAGATTTCAAAGAATAGAAATTATTCTTGGATGGTAGCTGTGGCTCAGTGAGTAGGCACAGGACCATAAACTGAGGGTAGGGGGTAAAAACCAGGTCCTTGTCAAACTACAACAAAAATTACCTTGGCATTGTGGCAGACTCCTGTGATTCTAGCTACTTGGGAGTTATGAGGGTCAGCCCAAAGGCTGAAGGTTGTGTGAGCTGTGATGCCATAGTACTCTACTGCAGGTGACAAACTAAGACTCTATCTTTAACAAAATAGAAACAATCATTCCTTGCATCTTTGGAATACAAGTAGAACTCCATAAGAATATGAATCTGCAGTCACTTATAAAAAAGTTAAAACTAGATACTCTTTTCTGAATGATAGCTGGGTCATAGATGAGATTAAAAAGGAAATTACCAAAATTTTGGATCAAAACAAAAATGAAGACACAAATTACCAGGACCTGTGGTATAGCACAAAGGCAGTCCTAAGAGGGATATTTATAGCATTTTGCAAGGACAAAAATGGAGGAAGTTAACAACCTAATGGGATATCTAAAACACCTGGAAAAGTAATATTTCAATCCCAAACCCAGAAGAAAATAAGTAACCAAAATCAGAGCAAAATTAAATGAAATTGAAAACAAAAGCAATTTACAATAAATTATAAAATCAAAAATTGGTTTCTTGAAAATGTTAATAAATTAGAATAACAAATAAAATAGAATAACATAAAAAATCAAACAGGGATTAAAAGAGTGGAGGGAGGGTGATGGTTGGGGCCACACCTACAGTGCATCTTAGTATGGGTAGAAGCAAAACTTACTAAATGCAGAATACAAATGTCTACATACAATAACTAAGAAAATGCTATGAAGTTTATGTTGAACAGTTTGATGAGAATATTTCAGATTGTATATGAAACCAGCACATTGTACTCCTTGATTGAACTAATGTACACAGCTATGATTTAACAATTAAAAAAAGAAAACTTGATATAGTAAAATCAGAAATTAAAACCTCAAATATTAAAAAGACGATGAATAACATCAAAGAAAGAGTAAGACTCTAATTTCATCAATCAGAAATTACAAAGATGAAATAACAAGAGACTCCTCAATAATTAAAAAAATCCTCAAGAAATATTACAAGAGAAGGGAGACAAGATGGCAGACTGAAGTCAGCTTTCAACAAAGGCTCCCGTCCAGAAGGAGAGTTAAGGGACAGGAATTTAGTAAGTATCCTGGTGGACTTGAGCCTCACCAAGAGAGAAGGCTGAAGAACGCACATCAACAACGCTGAGGCAAGTTGTGATCACAAGGACGCAAACAAAAGGTACAAAATCCACCACCAAGCGGACGGGAGTCCCCCTCCCCCATGAGACCGGCTCTGGAGCCCCACAATTGAACAAGCAGGCAGAAATTAAAGCCCCTCCCACTACACTCCACGGGAGAGACTTTCTAAAAACTGGACCTACCTCCCCTACTGGGGTGCCGTGGCGTTCTCCTGCCGGACATAGGGCTGAATAAAACTTTGGGAATCCTTTGCCGGCAACCCTGAATCCCCGGCGCTCCCCTCCCGCCCACTGAGGTCTGGAGGCCTGTCCCCCAGGACTTCAGATCCTTGGGTGATTTCTCAAGGGGAGTGGACAGTCCCCGAGTTGCGACTGGTCAGCATTGACTCTGAGGCGCACCGAGTGAGGAGAGGGCACCGGGCTGAGGGGGAGTCACGCCTCGCGGCACTTCCCTGCGGTGCAGTGCACCAACCCTCCCCGGGCATACGGGGCCCAAGACTGAATCAGACTCTGGCCTCCCCGCTGAGAGCTGAGAACCCCTACTCTCACTCGGGGTCTGAGGGCCTATCCCCCAGGAGTTCGGCTCCTTGGGTGATTTCTCGAGGGGAGTGCACAGTGCCTGAGCTGCGTCAGGTCAGCGCTGACTCTGGGACACGTGAGCGAGGAGAGGGCACTCCGCTGAGGGGAAATCAAGCTTTGGCGGCACTTCCCTGCGGTGCAGTGCAGGAGCCCTCCCCGGACCGTAGTATTGCGTGAAACTGAATGAAACTCTAGCTTCCCCCCGCCAAACTTCCAATCCGGGTCTGGGGGCCCATCCCCCAAGAGTTCTGATTCTTGGGGGATCTCTTAAGGGGTGTGGACCCAGCACAAACTGCGGCCACTCAGTGCTGACTCTGGGGCACGGGACAGAGGAGAAAAGGGTCGCCTGAGTGCCCACACCAGAGCAGCAGTTCCCTGGAGGTAGATCAACAGCCGTTTTTTCTTTAACGGCAGAACGCTCACTTCTGGATATTCTGAGGCCACACCCCCTGTCACCCTGGGCAACCAGAGGAGGCCACCGGTGACACGGCTCACAAACCCAGAAGCCTCCAGGGCGGGGCCGACCCAGAGAGGTGTTCAGACGCAATTCTCCAGCAGCAAAGACGTTTGAACTCAAAACAGCCCGTCTCCTGTAGGCGACGACAGGAACAGAGACAGAACCTCACAAAGTTGTCTGTTCTGTTCTGTTCTGTTAGCAGCATCCATCAGGGACGGGGCTAAGCCTGAGTGAACACCTCCTTCCCATCACCTGCATCAAACACTCAAAGATGTCAGGCCCCATCTCCTCCTGCTAGATAGCGGCAGTCTGCGGGGGCCTGGCAGACTTCCTCGCGATTCAGGCAGGTGCAAACCCCTGGAGTGTCTGTTCACTGCAGGCAACTGGGTTAGCCATCTGCAGAGATACCAGTGACTGGGTCCGACGGAGGGGTAAAGTGGGGAAGGAGACGTCGACCTTCCCAGACTGCTCTGTTTGCGGGGTGGCTCCTCCTGACTCCACGCTGCACTGGGGTGAGCTGTCTCAGAGGAGTCACCAGGCCCCTGTGAACCAGTTCCCAGAGACCTCTTGAACCCTTCCACCTGAGACAAGTGCCGATTGAGACAGTTGATTCGGACCTTTTGAACTGGGCTAATAGACTGAGGACTTTTCAGGTGGTGCCCTGGGTGTGCGATTGTAGGAAGGTTTGATTCTCCTTTTCCAACTGGGGCCAGAGGTGGGCAGGCGGGGTGACTTAATTGCTGATTTTTCCACACAGCTGAGACTTCAAGCCAGAGTAGAAGTTGCAATAGGATCGAACAGAAACCAGCTGAAAACAAGACAGAACCACTTTGCTCCACCACACCAGACAGGGCCCCAGTTTCTCAGGCCACAACACTGTACGGGCCCTCGATAAAACCCCAGGGGAAAAACCAAAGGGAGTAAACCATGGGGCGGAATCAGCGGAAAAACTCTGGTAACATGAATAACCAGAATAGATCAACCCCCCCAAGAAAAGATACGGCAGATGTGATTGAAGATCCCATTCATAAACAACTGGCTGAGATGTCAGAAGTCGAATTCAGAATTTGGTTTGCAGACAAGATTAATAAAATGGAATTAGGAATTCGAGGAGAAATTCAAAAACTGTCTCAAGAATTTAACGAATTTAAAGACAAAACCACCAAAGACTTAGACACACTGAAACAAGAACTTACAGCCCTCAAAGATATGAAAAATACAGTAGAATCCCTCAGTAACAGAATGGAGCAAGCAGAAGAAAGGATTTCTGACATTGAAGATAAAGTCTTCGAACGCTCCCAATCTCTCAAAGAGGAAGAGAAATGGAGAGCAAAAATGGATCACTCACTCAGAGAGCTCTCAGATAATTCGAAAAAAAATAACATAAGGGTTATAGGAATTTCGGAGACTGATGAAGTTGCAGCCAAGGGCACAGAGGCCCTTCTACATGAAATTATGAAAGAAAATTTTCCAGACATGCCTAGAGAATCTGAAATTCAGATAGCAGACAACTTCAGAACCCCAGCACGATTCAACCCCAATAAGCCATCTCCCAGACATATCATAATTAGCTTCACTAAAGTTAACATGAAAGAGAAGATTCTCAAAGCAGCCCGGCGAAAGAAAACTATAACGTACAAAGGTAAGAATATTAGAATAACTGCAGATCTCTCTGCTGAAACTTTTCAAGCAAGAAGAGGCTGGTCATCAACTTTTAATCTCCTAAAGCAAAAAAACTTTCAACCCAGGATCTTGTATCCAGCTAAACTGAGTTTCATCTATGATGGAGAAATTAAATACTTCAATGACATTCATATGTTGAAAAAATTTGCCATAAGTAAACCAGCTCTTCAGGATGTCTCAGACCTATCCTCCACAATGACCAACCCAATCCTATACCACAAAAGTAAACTCACTCAGAAACTTCGGATCAAACTCCAACTTCCACACTGGCGAAAGGATTAAAAATGTCCACTGGACCTTTGAAAAACTCGATACCCAAAATTCCACCAGACTTATCCTTACTCTCCATCAATGTGAATGGCTTAAACTGTCCTCTAAAGAGGCATAGGTTAGCTGACTGGATACAAAAACTTAAGCCAGATATTTGTTGCATACAAGAGTCACATCTCAACTTAAAAGACAAATACAGACTCAGGGTGAAAGGATGGTCATCCATATTTCAGGCAAATGATAATCAGAAAAAAGCAGGTGTTGCAATTTTATTTGCAGATACAGTAGGCTTTAAACCATCAAAAGTAAGGAAGGACAAGAATGGTCACTTCATATTTGTTAAGGGTAATACTCAATATGACGAGATCTCAATTATTAATATCTATGCACCCAACCAGAATGCACCTCAATTTATAAGAGAAACTCTAACAGACATGAGTAACTTGATTTCCTCCAGCTCCATAATCGTTGGAGATTTCAACACTCCCTTGGCTGTGTTGGATCGATCCTCCAGAAAGAAGCTGAGCAAAGAAATCTTAGATTTAAACCTAACCATCCAATATTTAGATTTAGCAGACATCTACAGAACATTTCATCCCAACAAAACTGAATACACATACTTCTCATCAGCCCACGGAACTTACTCCAAAATTGATCACATTTTAGGTCACAAGTCTAACCTCAGTAAATTTAAAGGAATAGAAATTATTCCATGCATCTTCTCGGACCATCATGGAATAAAACTTGAATTGAGTAACAACAGGAATCTGCATACCCATACAAAAACATGGAAGTTAAATAACCTTATGCTGAATGATAGCTGGGTCAGAGATGAGATTAAGAAAGAAATCACCAATTTTTTGGAACAAAATGACAATGAAGACACAAGCTATCAGAACCTCTGGGACACTGCAAAGGCAGTTCTAAGAGGGAAATTTATAGCACTGCAAGCCTTCCTCAAGAGAACGGAAAGAGAGGAAGTTAACAACTTAATGGGACATCTCACGCAACTGGAAAAGGAAGAACATTCCAACCCCAAACCCAGTAGAAGAAAAGAAATAACCAAAATTAGAGCAGAATTAAATGAAATTGAAAACAAAAGAATAATACAACAGATCAATAAATCAAAAAGCTGGTTTTTTGAAAAGGTCAATAAAATAGATAAACCTCTGGCCAACCTAATCAGGAAAAAAAGAGTAAAATCTCTAATATCATCAATCAGAAACAACAAAGACGAAATAACCACAGACTCATCAGAAATCCAAAAAATCCTTAATGAATATTACAAGAAACTTTATTCTCAGAAATATGAAAATCTGAAGGAAATAGACCGATACTTGGAAGCACGCCACCTTCCAAGACTTAACCAGAATCAAGTGGAAATGTTGAACAGACCCATATCAAGTTCAGAAATAGCATCAACTATACAAAACCTCCCTAAAAAGAAAAGCCCGGGACCAGATGGTTTCACGTCAGAATTCTACCAAACCTTTAAAGAGGAACTAGTACCTATATTACTCAACCTGTTCCAAAATGTAGAAAAAGAAGGAAGACTACCCAACACGTTCTATGAAGCAAATATCACCATGATCCCCAAACCAGGAAAAGACCCAACAAGAAAAGAAAATTATAGACCAATATCACTAATGAATATAGATGCAAAAATATTCAACAAGATCCTAACAAACAGAATCCAGCAACACATCAAACAAATTATACATCATGACCAAGTTGGTTTTATCCCAGGATCTCAAGGCTGGTTCAATATACGTAAATCTATAAATGTAATTCAGCACATAAACAAATTAAAAAACAAAGACCATATGATTCTCTCAATTGATGCAGAAAAAGCTTTTGATAATATCCAGCATCCCTTCATGATCAGAACACTCAAGAAAATTGGTCTAGAAGGGACTTTTCTTAAACTGATAGAGGCTATCTACAGCAAACCCACAGCCAATATCATATTGAATGGAGTTAAATTGGAATCATTTCCACTCAGATCAGGAGCCAGACAAGGCTGCCCATTGTCTCCATTGCTTTTCAACATTGTAATGGAAGTTTTAGCCACCGCAATTAGGGAAGAAAAGGCGATCAAGGGTATCCATATAGGGTCAGAAGAGATCAAACTCTCACTCTTCGCAGATGATATGATTGTGTATCTGAAAAACACTAGGGACTCTACTACAAAACTCCTAGAAGTGATCAAGGAATACAGCAGCGTCTCAGGTTACAAAATCAACATTCATAAATCGGTAGCCTTTATATACACCAACAACAGTCAAATTGAAAAAGCAGTTAAGGACTCTATCCCATTCACAGTAGTGCCAAAGAAGATGAAATATTTGGGAATTTACCTAACAAAAGACGTGAAAGATCTCTATAAAGAGAACTATGAAACTCTAAGAAAAGAAATAGCTGAAAATGTTAACAAATGGAAAAACATACCATGCTCATGGCTAGGAAGAATCAACATTATCAAAATGTCCATACTACCCGAAGCAATATATAATTTCAACGCACTCCCTATTAAAGCTCCACTGTCATATTTTAAAGATCTTGAAAAAACATTACTTCGTTTTATATGGAATCAGAAAAAACCTCGAATAGCCAAGACATTACTCAGAAATAAAAACAAAACAGGAGGAATCACACTACCAGACCTCAGACTTTACTACAAATCGATAGTGATCAAAACAGCATGGTATTGGCACAAAAACAGAGAAGTAGATATCTGGAATAGAATAGAGAACCAAGAGATGAATCCAGCTACTTACCGCTATTTGATTTTTGACAAGCCAATTAAAAACATTCAGTGGGGAAAAGATTCCCTATTTAACAAATGGTGCTGGGTGAACTGGCTGGCAACCTGCAGAAGACTGAAATTGGACCCACACCTTTCACCATTAACTAAGATAGACTCTCATTGGATTAAAGATTTAAACTTAAGACAGGAAACTATAAAAATACTAGAGGAGAATGCAGGGAAAACCCTTGAAGAAATTGGTCTGGGTGAGTATTTCATGAGGAGAACCCCCCGGGCAATTGAAGCAGCTTCAAAAATACACTACTGGGACTTGATCAAACTAAAAAGCTTCTGCACAGCTAAGAACACAGTAAGCAGAGCAAGCAGACAACCCTCAGAATGGGAGAAGATATTTGCAGGGTATAACTCTGACAAAGGTTTAATAACCAGAACCCACAGAGAACTCAAACGCATCAGCAAGAAAAAAACAAGGGATCCCATGGCAGGCTGGGCAAGGGATTTGAAGAGAAACTTCTCTGAAGAAGACAGGCGCACGGCCTTCAGACATATGAAAAAATGCTCATCATCTTTAATCATCAGAGAAATGCAAATCAAAACTACTTTGAGATATCATCTAACTCCAATGAGACTAGCCTATATCACAAAATCTCAAGACCGGAGATGTTGGCGTGGATGCGGAGAAAAGGGAACACTTCTGCACTGCTGGTGGGAATGCAAATTAATACATTCCTTTTGGAGGGATATATGGAGAACACTCAGAGATCTAAAAATAGATCTGCCATTCAATCCTGTAATTCCTCTGCTGGGCATATACCCAGAAGACCAAAAATCACAACATAACAAAGATATTTGTACCAGAATGTTTATTGCAGCCCAATTCATAATTGCTAAGTCATGGAAAAAGCCCAAGTGCCCATCGATCCACGAATGGATTAATAAATTGTGGTATATGTATACCATGGAATACTATGCAGCCTTAAAGAAAGATGGAGACTTTACCTCTTTCATGTTTACATGGATGGAGCTGGAACATATTCTTCTTAGTAAAGTATCCCAAGAATGGAAGAAAAAATACCCAATGTACACAGCCCTACTATGAAACTAATTTGGGACTCTCACATGAAAGCTATAACCCAGCTACAACTTAACAATAGGGGGAAGTGGGAAAGGGGTGGGTGGGTAGAGGGAGGGGAATCCGTGGGATCACACCTGTGGTGCATATTACAGGGGTATTTGCGAAACTTGGTAAATGTAGAATATAAATGTTTTGGCACAGTAACTGAGATAACGCCGGAAAGGCTATGTTAACCACTGTGATAAAAATGTGTCAAATGGTTTATGAAGTGAGTGTATGATGCCCCATAATCATATCATTGTATACAGTTATGATTTAATAAAAAAATTAAAAAAAAAATAAAGAAATATTACAAGAATCTCTTTTCTCAGAAATATAAGAATGTGAAGCAAGTAAAACAATACCTAGAAAAAGGACACCTTCTTTGACTTAGCCAGAAAGTGATAATGTTGAATAGGCATATGTCAAGCTATAAAATAGTAGCAATATAGAAAATATCCCCAAAGTGAAAAATCAGAGATCAGTGTGCTTCACTTTAGAATTCTACCAAACTTTTCAAAAGGTAGTAGTACCTACATTACTTAATCATTTCCAAAATACAGAATAAATATAAATATAAATATAAATAAATACTCAACACTTTTTATGAAGCAAACACCACCTTGATCCCCAAATCAGGAAAAGACCCCACAAGAATAGAAAAGTATAGACCAATATCTGTAATGAATGTTCATGAATATTCAAGAAGATCCTAGAAAGTATCTAGCAACACATCAAAAACATTATACACCATGTCAAAGTGGGTTTTATCCCAAGGTCTTAAGACTTGTTCCATATATATAAATCTATAAATATAATTCATCAAGTAAACAAAATAATAAATAAAGACCATGTGATTCTCTAAATTAATGCATAAAATGCTTTTGAGAACATCCAGCATCATTTCATCATCAGAACACTTAAGGAAATAAGTACAGATGGCACCTATGCTCAAAGTGATAGTATGCTAGCCCCATATAACAAATGTGGTGGGTTCAAATCCGGCCCTAACCAAAAACTGCAAATAATAATAATGAAAAAAGGTACAGAAGTGACATTTCTTAATCTGACAGAGGTCAAACCCACTGTTAATATTGTGTTAAATGGAGATAAATTGTAATCATTTCACTAAGATAAGGAACTAGGCAAGTTTGCTCATTGTTTCCACTGCTTTTTAATATTGTAATGGAAGTCTTAGCCACTGCAATCAGGGAAGAGAAGGTGACTAAGTGTATCCATATAGAGTCAGTTGAGATCAAACTTGCAGTCTTCACAGATGATACGATTGCACATCTGGAAAACACCAGGGATTCAGCTACAAAACTCTTGCCTATGATCAAGGAATACAGTGGCATCTCAGATTCCAAAATCAATGATCACAAATCTGTACTCTTTACATATAGCTATTAAGCTGAAAAACCTGTCAAGGACTATTCCTTTTATAGTAGTATCAATGAAGTTGAATTATTTGGGAGTTTACCTAACAAAAGACATCAATGATGTCTACAAAGAAAACTATGAAACTTTAGAAAAGAAGAACCTGAGGATATTAAAAAATGAAAAACGGGGGGTGGTGGAGGGAAGTGGCATTATGGCTGACAGAAGCCAGCTTTCCACAGCAACTCCCATCCAGAAGGAGAGTTAAAGGAGAGAAGTTTGGCAGATAGGATTTGAGCTGAGTCAACAGAGAATGTTGAAGAATGCACATCAACCCTGCTGAAGCCAGTTGCAAAACCAAGGATACAGAGGTACAAATCCATCACCAAGCAGACATACATCGACCCTGGTGAGCTGAGCTTATTTAAAAGATAGAGAAAAAGTTGAAATTAGAAATTCTAGTAGTCTTTCAAAAGTTGCCTCAGGATTTCAACAAAATCAAAGAAAAAATCAAAACAAATTTTGACACATTGAGACAAGAATTTGCAACCCTCAAAGATATGAAAAATACCATAGAATCTCTCTGTAGCAGAATGGAGCAAGCAAATGAAAGGGTGTCTGACATTGAGGAAAAGGCTTTTGAATGCTCCCAGACTCTCAAAGAGGATGAGAAATGGAAAGGAAAATGGATCTTCTTCTCAGAGTTCTGAGATAATTTGAACAAAACTAATAATCACCTCATAGGATTCCTTGAAGGAGATGAAGTGGCTTCACAAGGCACAGAGGCTTCTCTTCATGAAATTATGAAAGATAACTTTCCAGAAATGCCAAGAAATTCTGAAATTCTTTTTATTTTATTATTTTTTATTGTGCCTTTATTTATTTATTTATTTATTTATTTATATTTTTATTTTTTTTAACATTTTATTGTTGGGGATTTATTGAAGGTACAATAAGCAGGTTAAACTGATTGCATTTGTTAGGTAAAGTCCCTCTTGCAGTCTTGCCCCTAGAAGGTGTGGCATGCACCAAGGCCCCACCCCTTCCAGATTCTGCAATTCAAACAGTAGAGAGTTTCAGAACCCCAGCACAATTCAACCCAAATAAGACATCATAATTGTTAAACATCACTAAAGTTATTATGAAGGAAAAAATTGTCAAAGCAACCAGACATAAGAAAACCATTACCTACAAGGGGAAGAATATTTGAATGACTACAGATTTCTCTGTTAAAACCTTTCAAGCTGGTGGCGCCTGTGGCTCAGTGGGTAGGGTGCCGTCCCCATATGCCGAGGGTGGTGGGTTCAAACCCAGCCCCGGCCAAACTGCAACAAAAAAATAGCTGGGCGTTGTGGCGGGCACCTGTAGTCCAAGCTGCTCGGGAGGCTGAGGAAGGAGAATCGCCTAAGCCCAAGAGTTGAAGGTTGCTGTGAGCTGTGTGATGCCATGGAACTCTACTGAGGGCGATAAGGTGAGACTCTGTCTCTACAAAAAAAACAAACAACAAAAAAAAACTTTAAATCTAGAAGATGGTGACCATCAACTTTTAATCTCCTAAAACAATATAACTTTCCACCCAGGATCCTGTATCCAGTTACATTGACTTTCATTTATGATGAAGAAATTAAATAGTTTAATGACATTCACATGTTGAAGAAATTTGCCATAACTACACCAGCTATCCAGGATATTCTCAGACATATCCTGCATAAAGACCAGCACAATCCTCCACCAGAAACTTATACTCACTCAGAACTTTTTGATCAAACTCTAACTTACACAGTGGTGAAATGATTAAAAATGCCCATTGACTTTCAAAAAAACTAAATACCCAAAATTCTATCAGGCTTATGGATATTATCAATTAATGTGAATGAATTAAATTGTCCTCTGAAGAGTCACAGGTTGGCTGACTGGATACAAAAACATAGTCCAAGTATCTGCTGCATATAAGAATCTCATTTTTTAACATACAAAATAATTATAGGCTCAGAATGAAGAAATGGTCATCTATAATCCAGACAAATGAACATCAGAAAAAAGGTTTTCTATTTCTATTTGCAGATGAAATAGACTGTAAACCAGCAAAAGTAAGAATGGATGAGGAAGGTCACCTAATATTTGTTAAGGGTAATACTCAATATGATGAGATTTCAATTATTAATATTTATGCACCCAATAAGAATGTGCATAAATTGATAAAAGAAACTTTAACAGACATGAACAACTTCATTTCCCCAAGCTTCATAATAGTTGGAGATTTTAACACTCCTTTCACTTTGTTGGTTAGAACTGCCAATAAAAAAAGATGTGCAAAAAATTTTATATTGAAAGTTAACCATTCTATCTTCAAATTTAACAGACATCTACACAACATTTAATCCCAACAAAAATGAATACACATTCTTCTTATCAGCCCACGGAACATACTTCAAAATTGATCACATCTTAAGTCCCAAGTCTAACCTCAGTAAATATAAAAAAATATATAAATTATTCTTTGCATGTTCTTGACCACTATGGCATAAAAGTTGAACTCAGTAACAACAGGTATCTACATACACATACAAAACAATGGAAGATAAACAACCTCTTGCTGGATGATAGTTGGGTTATAGACGAGATGAAGAAAATTACCAAATTTTTGAAAAAAATTATAATAAAGACAAAAAATTATCAGAGCCTGTTGGATATGACCAAAAGGCAGTCCTAAGTGGGAAATATACAGCATTGCAAGCCTTCCTCTAGAAAACAGAAATAAAAAAAAATCAACAATTAATTGGACATCTCAAGCAACTGGAAAAGGAAGAACATTTAAACCCAAAACTTAATAGAAGAAAAGAAATAACACAAATTAGAGCAAAATTAAATGAAATTGAAGACAAAGGATTATACAACAGATCAATAAATCAAAAAGTTGCTTTTATGAAAAGGCAAATAAAATAGATAAAACTTTGGCTAACCTAACTAATGAATAAAAAAAGAGTAAAATCTATAAGGTCATCAAACCGAAATGGCAAGGATGAAATAACAGCAGATGGCTAAGAAATTAAAAAAAAAAGAATCCGTAATGTTTATTACTAGAAACTTTTTTCTCAGAAATATGAAAATCTGAAAAGAATTTCTAACAATTGGAAGCATACCACCTTCCAAGACTTATCCAGAATCAAATGGAAATATAACACAAGCCTAAATAAATTTCTGAAATAGCATCAAGTATACAAAATCTCCCTAAAAAGAAAAGCCTGGGACTAGATAACTTCACTTCAGAATTCTGCCAAACCTATAAAGAGGAACTAGGACCAATATAACTCCACCTTTTCCAAAATATAGAAAAAGAAGGAATACTACCCAACACATTCTATAAACAAACATCACCTTAATCCCCAAATCAGGAAAAGACTAAACAGGAAAAGAAATTATAGACACATATCTCTAATAAATATTAATTTGAAAATATACAATAAGAGCCTAACATACAGAATCCAGCAGTACAATCAAACAAGTTATACACCATGAACAAGTTGGTTTTATCCCAGTGTCTCAAGGCTGGTTCAATAAGAAAAAAATATGAATATAATTCAGCACATAAACAAATTAAAAACAAAGACCACATTATTGTCTAAGTTGATTCAGAAAAAAAAATTGATAATATCCTGTATCCCTTCGCATTCAAAGAACTTAAAAAAAAAATGACAGCACCTGTGGCTCAGTGAGCAGAGCTCTGGCCCCATATTCTGATAGTGGTTGGTTCAAACCAAGTCTCAGCCAAACTGCAAGCAAAAAAATATGTGGGCGTTGTGGCAGGCCCCTTTAATCTCAGTTACTGAGAAGGCTGAGGGAATAGAATTGCCTAAACCCAGGAGTTGGATGTTGCTGTGAGCTGTGATGTCATGGCACTGTACCAATTGTGATAAAGTAAGACTCTGTCTCAAAAAAATAAATCAATATAGAAGGAACATTTCTTAATCTTATAGAGACGATCTACAGTAATTTCATAGCCAATATTATATTGAAGGTAGTTAAATTGTAATAATTTTCACTCAGATCATCAACCAGGCAAGGTTGAAATTTATGTCTACTGCTCTTTAATAATTTTAATGAAAGTTTAGCCTTCACATTTAGGAAAGAAAAGGTGATCAAGGGTATTCATATAGGGTAGGAAGAGATCAAACTTTCACTCTTCACAGATAATATGATTGTATATCTGGAAAATACCAGGGATTCTACTACAAAACTCTTTGAAATGATCGAGGAATCCAGCAGCATCACAGGTTACAAAATCAACACTCATAAATCAGTAGCTTTTATGTCTACGAACAATAACCAAGCCGAAAAAAAGACTCAAGAGCTCTATTCCATTCACAGTAGTGCAAAAGAAGATGAAATATTTGGAAGTTTATCTAACAAAGGATGTGAAAGATCTCTATGAAGAGAACTAAGAAACTAACAAAAGAAATAGCTGAAGACATTAACAAATGGAAAACATACCATGCTTATGTCTGGGAAGAATCAACTTTGTTAAAAAATCCATACTGCCCAAGCAATATATAATTTTAATTCAATCCCTATTAAAGCTCCTTTGTCATACTTTAAAGATCTCAAAAGAATAATACTTACTTTATATGGAATCAAAAAAGAAAAAAACTCGAGTAGCCTGGGACTAGTTATCTAGATAACTAGTCCCAGGCTAGTTCTGAGTATAACTATTCTGAGTATAACTAGAGTTATACTAGAGTATAACTAGTTCTGAGTATAACTATTTTATACTCAGAAATAAAAACAAAGCAGGAGGAATCACGCTACCAGACCTCATAATATATTATAAATTGATTGTGACCAAAACAGCAAAAGAGCATGGTACTAGCAAGAAAACAAAGATGTAGATGTATGGAATAGAATAGAGAACCAAGAGATGAACCCAGATATTTACCGTTATTTAAATTTTGACAAGCCAATTAAAAACATTCAGTTGAGAAAAGATTCCCTATTTATGAAATGGTGTTGGGTGAACTGGCTGATGATCTATTGTAAGCTGAAACTGGAGCCACATCTTAAAAATTAACAAAGATTGACTCTCACTGGATTAATGATTTAAATGTAAGACATGAAACTATGAAAATAGTTGAAGAAAGTGCAGGGAAAACTCTTGAAGAAATCATTCTGGGTGAATATATTATGATGAGGAACCCAGGGCAATTGAAGCAGCATCAAAAATACACTACTGGGACACAATCATCTAAAACGATTCTCACAGCCAACAAAAAAATAAGTTAAAAAAAGCACACAGACCTCAGACTATGAGAAGAAATTTGTAAGTTATGTCTCTGACAAAGGTTTAATAACCAGAATACACAGAGAACTCAAACGTATTAAAATAAATAAATAAATAAATAAATAAACAAATAAATGAAAAACTTATCACATCTCTGTGGACAAGGAAGACAAACTTCTCTAAAAAAGACAGGCACAGAACACACAGACTTATGAAAAAATGCTCTTCATCCTTAATCATTAGAGAAATGAAAATAAAAACTACTTTGAGACATCATCTCACTCCAGTAATATTAGCTCATATCACAAAATCCCAAAACCAGAGAAGTTGCCATGGATGTGGAGAAAAACAAAAACATCTACATTGCTGGTAGGAAAGCAAACTAATACATACCTTTTGGGAAGATGTTTGGAGAATACATAGAGATCTAAAAATAGATATGCCATTTGATCCTACAATTCCTCTACTAAATATATATTCAGAAGACCAAATGTCATGTGATGACAAAGATATTTGTACGAGAATGTTTATTGGACCCCAATTCATAATTGCTAAATCATGGAAGGAGCCCTAGCGCCCATCGACCCATGAATGAATTAATAAATTGTGGTACATATACACTGTGGAATATTTTGCCCCCTTAAAGAAAGATGGAGATTTTATCTCTTATATGTTTACGTAAATGGGGCTTGAACATATTGTTCTTAGCAAAGTATCTTACAAATGGAAGAAAAACTATCCAATATACTCAGCCCTACTATGAAACTAATTTATAGCTTTCATATGAAAGCTATAGCCCAATTGTGGCCTGAATATATGAAGAAAGGGATAGGTAGGGGAGAGGGGGCAGGATTTGTGGAGAGGGTATTGGTGTGATTGCATCTTACAAGGATACATGTGAAACATAAGAAAAGTAGAATTCAAATATATTAACAACATAACGAAGAAAATGCCAGGAAGTCTATGTTAACCAGTTTGATGAAAATATTTCAAATTGTATATAAAAACCACACATGGTGGCCCATGATTGCATTAATGTATACAGCTATGATTTAATTTTAAAAATGGAAAAACATATCATACTCATAGCTGGTAAGAATCAACGTTGTTAAAATGTTCATACTTTCAAAACAATATACAATTTTCATGTAATCCCCATTATAACACCAATGTCATAGTGTAAAGACCTCAAAAAAAAAATAGTCGATTTATACAGAATCACAAAACAAACAAACAAACAAAAAAAAACAAACCTCAAATGTGGCTGAGAGAACTGGCCAAGACATTACTCAGATATAAAAACAAATAAGAAGGAATCACGCTACCAGACCTCAGACTATACTAAAAATTGATCAAAATAGCATGGTATTGGCACAACTACAGAGAGGTAGATGTATGGAACTGAATAGAGAACCAAGAGATTAACCCAGCAACTTCTATCACTTGATCTTCCATAAGCCAATTAAAAACATTCAGTGAGGAAATGACCCTTTATTTAACAAATTGTGCTGGGTGACTTGGATGGAGACCTGTATAAGAGTGAAACTGTAAGGACACTTTTGCTATTGCCTAAGGTAGACTTTCACTGAATTGAAGATTTAAACACATGACATGAAACTATAAAATGCTAGATGAAAGTGGAGGGAAAACTGTTGAAGAAATAATCCTGGGGAATATTTTATAAATAGGACTCCCTGGGCCATTGAAGCAACACAAAAATACATTACTGGGATCTGATCAAAAAGCTTCTGCACAGCCAAGAACACAGTACATAAAGCAAGCAGACAGCCCTCAGAATGGGAGAAAATATTTGCAGGCTATGTCTCCAACAAAGTTTAACAAATATTATCCACAGAGAATTAAAACCTATTAGGAAGAAAAGAACAAATGATCCCATCTCAGTGTGGGCAAGAGACTTGAAGAGAAACTTCTCTGAAGAAGACAGGTGCATGGTCTACAGATAGATGGAAAAATGCTCTTAATCCCTAATCATCAGAGAAATGCAAATCAAAACCACTTTGAGATATCATTTACATCCAGTAAAATTAGTCCACATAACAAAACCTCAAAACCATAGATGTTGGCATGGATGTAGGAAAAAGGGAACAGTTCTGCACTGCTGGTGGGAATGCAAACTAATACATTTCTTTTGGAAAGATTTTAAATATCTCCTAGAAATCTAAAAATAGGCCTGCCATTCTATCATTCAATACCTGTGAAAGGATAAAATACCAGAGGATAAAATCACTTGATAATAAAGATATTTGCACCAGAATGTTTATTTCAGCTCGATTAATAATTGCTAATCAATGGAAGAAACTTAAGTGCTCATCAACCCATGAATGGATTAATAAATTGTGGTATAGGTACACCATGAAATTTAATGCATCCTTAGAAAAGATAGATACTTTAACTCTTTCATGTTTACATGGATGGAGTTGGAACACGTTCTCTGGAATAGCTGGAACTAAAGTCAAGTGACACAACACTTGACTACCTTTTCCATTTCCATAGAAACTGGGCTTGAAATTGGGGCTGAGGGTGTCTCGCTGTTGCTCACCCTTGTCACCAACACTTGAGCTCAGGGTATAGACCAATTTTGACTTCCTAGAGGGTTCAAATATTGTAGTCATTCAACTCTATTTAGAAATGACCTCATCAAGGTCTTTGCTGAGTGTCTTTATCTCAGGTGCCATTGACACATAGAGATTAAGTCAGGACTGTTTAGAATATTTGTGGTGTCAGATATAACCACAATCATGCACAGATCTCTTTTTTGCAAATCAGGTTTAATTTTTTATTGGTATTGAACGTGTAGCCCAACAAAACTCTTCTACTTCATATGAGGACAAGAAGCCAAAAGTGTGGACACATCTGGCATGGAATTCAGGAATATTGGATATTTGCAGATACGCTGATACTTCCCATGATGCTAATAAATAACTGCAGGTGTGGAGTACATTAAAAGACACATTGCCTAACCAGATTTCAGGAGTGGACCTTAAGTGAGACACCAACCATCCCACATAAGCCTATTCTAGGAAAGAACTAAAACATCACTAAAAGTACAAGTGAGAATTGTGTGAGATACCTGTCAGGTATGTGAAATAATTGTCTCATCTTTTGGCTTAGGTTCCTGATCTAGATCAGGAAGGCACTAGATATAAACCATACTCTTCCACTTCCTTACAAATCCATGACTTGAAAAGAAAAGTTAGGGTTGTTGCACGCCCTTGGCCACAGATTCACACAAACTTTAGGCACCAAATACTTAGTGTACAGAAAAGAACCCCACTCATCTTTAACAGTTTGAACCAAATGACAAACCTGGACAGCCACTGCACATGCTTACCAGAAATAAGGTTAAGCTGAAAGATGGTAACCCAGGGAAACACCCATTATGATGTCATCCACAGTGACCATGAAGCGATTTCATCCTGTAATGTCCTGGGATCCAGGCTTCTGGTCAAAAATACTAAGTGGTGTTTTCTGCTCACTTCAACTGGTATCCCACAACTGTTTGAACTAGGACAGTTCTTATCCCTCCATTCACAGACAGAGAAGTGATCTTCCATTTTGGAATTATTGACCTAATAACTGTTGAGATTCCTGGCATGAGACTCACACAATTAAGATTTTGTACAAGAGTGTGACTCAAGGTAGATCACAGCTGACAAAACTGCATGGAGTCACTTTTGTAAGGAAGGGTATTTGTTTATCTTGTTTTTGTTGAGACACAATTTCACTTTGTAACCCTCAGTAAAGTGCTCTGGTTTAACACAGGTGACAGGAACTTCTGTCTACTGGGAATAGGTGATTCTTTTACCTCACTCTAACAAGTAGCTGGAAATACAGGCTATATTTTGTTGCAGCTTGGCTGGGGTGGGGATCAAACTCACTACACTTGCTATTTGGGCATGGTACCCTACCTACTGAGCTACAGGCACAGCCGGTGTAATGTTATTTCAGAACTAGTTTGACACCTACATCTTAACATCCATTTGAGAGAAGCTAAAAAATTTATTATGCTTGGCTACAGCCTCAATTTGGTCACAACTTCACAGATCTTAAGCATGTCTACTTTGCTTGAACCATCAAAGTAATTCTAGTCTTTTTAGATGATGAAAATTTTGGTTGGTTTGTTGTTTTGTATTTACATGGGTGTGTGTCTGAAAAATTTTGAGATACAGTTCAGTATGTGGCACTGGCTAGTCTTTCATGACCTCAGCATAGAACATAGAAACCTCAAACTTCAGGATACAAGCAATCCTCCTGCCTGAGGTGCCTATGTGGCTAGGACTACAGGTGCCTGTCAAAATGAATCAAACAGTTTTCACTTTTAAGTAGGAACCAGGACTGACACTTGGTCAGTACAAGTGTTCAAGAATTCCACTCAGCTCAGCATTAAACAGGGCTAGGTTATATGTGTTGGCCACCAAGTTTGGTTATTTTACCTTCCTTGGTTTCCCTCTCTCCCTTCCTCTCTTCACACCTCCCTTGCATTATTCTTTTTTCCTCCAATTCTCTTAAACTCATTTGAGCTCTCTCCATTGTTTTCTTTCCTTTATTCCTTTTTTTCTCTATCTCCTTCCTCTGAAATGTAACGAAAAATTCTCAATTAAAAAACAAATACCTGAAAAGCTTCTGTACAGCTAAGCAGACAATAACCAAAGCAAAGAGACAACCTACACAATGGGAAAGGATATTTGCATATTTTCAATCAGACAAAAGCTTGATAACTAGGATCTATAGAGAACTCAAATTAATCCACATGAAAAAAGCCAACAATCCCTTACATCAATGGGCAAGAGACATGAATAGAACTTTCTCTAAAGACGACAGACAAATGGCTAACAAACACATGAAAAAATGTTCATCATCTCTATACATTAGAGAAATGCAAATCAAAACAACCCTGAGATATCATCTAACCCCAGTGAGAATGGCCCACATCACAAAATCTCAACACTGCAGATGCTGGCGTGGATGTGGAGAGATGGGAACACTTTTACACTGCTGGTGGGACTGCAAACTAGTACAACCTTTCTGGAAGGAAGTATGGAGAAACCTCAAAGCACCCAAGCTAGACCTCCCATTTGATCCTTCAATCCCATTACTGGGCATCTACCCAGAAGGAAAGAAATACTTTTATCATAAAGAAACTTGTACTAGACTGTTTATTGCAGCTCAATTTACAATCGCCAAAATGTGGAAACAGCTAAAATGCCCACCAACCCAGATATGGATTAACAAGCTGTGGTATATGTATACCATGGAATACTATTCAGCCATTAAAAAAAAATGGAGAATGTACATCCTTTGTATTAACGTGGATGGACATGGAAGACATTATTCTTAGTAAAGCATCACAAGAATGGAGAAGCATAAATCCTATGTACTCAATTTTGATATGAGGAAAATTAATGACAATTATGGTTATGGGGGGGAAACAGAAAGAGGGAAGGAGGGAGGTGGGTGGGGCCTTGGTGTGTGTCATACTTTATGGGGGCAAGCCATGATTGCAAGAGGGACTTTACCTAACAATTGCAATCAGTGTAACCTGGCTTATTGTACCCTCAATGAATCCCCAACAATAAAAAAAAAAACAATTATCACCTACAGAAAACTCACAGCCAATATTATATTGAATGGAGTTAAATTGGAATCATTTCCACCCAGATCAGGAATCATAAAAATCTGCCCATTGTCTCCATTGCTCTTTAACATTGTAATGGAAGTTTTAGCCACCACAATTAGGGAAGAAAAGGAGATCTCAGAAGAGATTAAATTTTTGTTTTTGCAGATGATATGATTGTATATCTGGAAAACACTAGGGACTCTACTACAAAACTCTTAGAAGTGATCAAGGAATACAGGAGCATCTCAGGTTACAAAATCAACACTCATAAATCAGTATCCTTTATATATACCAACAATAGTCAAGTTGAAAAAACAATTAAGTACTCTATCCCATTCGCAGTAGTGCCAAAGAAGATGAAATGCTTGGGAGTTTATCTAACGAAGTATGTGAAAGATCTATATAAAGAGAACTATGAAACTCTAAGAAAAGAGATAGCTGAGGATGTTAACAAATGGAAAAATGTACCATGCTCATGGTTGGGAAGAATCAACATTGTTAAAATATCCATACTACCCAAAGCAATATATAATTTCAATGCAATCCCCATTAATGCTCCACTGTCATACTTTAAAAATCTTGAAAAAACAATAGTTCATTTTATATGGAATCAGAGAAAACCTCGAATAGCCAAGACATTATTCAAAAATTAAAACAAAGCAGGAGGAATCACGCTACCAGACCTCAGACTATACTACAAATCGATAGTAATCAAAACAGCATGGTACTGGCACAAAAACAGAGAAGTAGATGTCTGGAACAGAATAGACAACCAAGAGATGAAACCAGCTAATTACCATTATTTAAACTTTGACAAGCCAATTAAAAACATTCAGTGGGGAAAAGATTCCCTATTTAACAAATGGTGCTGGGTGAACAGGCTGGCAATCTGTAGAAGACTGAAACTGGACCCACACCTCTCACCATTAACCAAGATAGACTCTCACTGGATTAAAGATTTAAACCTAAGACATGAAACTATAAAAATACTAGAAGAGAGTGTAGGGAAAACCCTTGAAGAAATTGGGTTGGGCGAGTTTTTTATGAGAAGGAATCCCCGGGCAATTGAAGCTGCTTCAAAAATACACTATTGGGACTTGATCAAACTAAAAAGCTTCTGCAAAGCCAAGAAAATAGTAAGTAAAGCAAGCAAACAGCCCTCAGAATGGGAAAAGATATTTGCAGGTTATGTCTCCGACAAAGGTTTCATAACCAGAATCCACAGAGAACTCAAACGCATTAGTAAGAAAAGAACAAGGGATTCCATCGTAGGCTGGGCAAGGGATTTGAATAGAACATTCACTGAAGAAGACAGGCGCACGGCCTTAGGACATATGAAAAAATGCTCATCATCTTTAATCATCAGAGAAATGCAAATCAAAACTACTTTGAGATATCATCTAACTCCAGTGAGACTAGCCTACACACAAAATCCCAAGACCAGAGATGTTGGTGTGGATGTGGAGAAAAGGGAACTGTTTTGCATTGCTGGTGGGAATGCAAATTAATACTTTTTTTTGGAAAGAGATATGGAGAACACTTAGAGATCCAAAAATAGATCTGGCATTCAATCCTGGTCACATCATAACAAAGATATTTGTATCAGAATATTTATTGCAGCCCTATTCATAATTTCTAAGTCATGGAAAAAGCCCAAGTGCCCATTGATACACGAATGGATTAATAAATTGTGGTATATGTACACCATGGAATATTATGCAGCCTTAAAAAAGATGGAGAGTTTACCTCTTTCATGTTTACATGGATGGAGCTGGAACATATTCTTCTTAGTAAAGTGTCTCAAGAATGGAAGAAAAACTACCCAATGTACTCACCCTTATTATGAAACTAATGTAGGACCTTCACATGAAAGCTATAACCCAGTTACAACCTAAGAATAGGGAGAAGGGGGAAAGGGATTGAAGGGAGGGGGGTGGTAGGTGGAGGCAGGGGGAATTAATGGGATTACACCTGCGGTGCATCTTACAAAGGTATATGTGAATCCTAGTAAATGTGGAATGTAAAGTTCTTAGCAAAATAACTAAGAAAGTGCCACAAAACCTATGTTAACTAGTGTGATGAAAATGTGTCAAACGGTTTGTGAACCAAGTGTATGGTGCCCCATGATCATACTAATGCACCAAGCTATGATTTAATAATAAATAAATAAATAAATAAATTAATTAATTAATTAAAGAAAAGTAGATGGGTGGCGCCTGTGGCTGAAGGAGTAGGGCGCTGGTCCCATATGCCGGAGGTGGCAGGTTCGAACCCAGCCCTGGCCAAAAACCACAAAAAAAAAAAAAGAAAAAAAGAGATGTAGAAAAAAACAACAAACGAACTACACTAGTGATTACTGAATGTATAGTCTTGAACACCATAATTGAAACTGTTGAATTTGAGAATGTTTAAATTATATCTCAATAGAGTTCTTATTTTTTAATCTATGGGCTTTTATCTATGAGAAAAATAGATAAATATCTTCACCAAAACATAAGTCTGAATGAGCAGCATATCTCACAACTATAATCCCTGAAATCTCAGAGGTTGAGGCAGAAATATCACTGGTACTTAAGGGGTTTCAGACCATACTGAGCATAATAATAAGACAAAACTTGTCCACAAAATAAGTTCAAAACTTCTCCAGGAGTGGTCATATGTTTTTTACTGTCACCTGTTAAGAAGTATAAAATCAGGAGGATTAACTGTGGTTAGCAACTTGCATTTTCTTTCAGCTAAGATGGTACCAATATATTTTTGTTGATCAAAGTGGAAAACACAGAATCCAATCCATAAGAGATTTTTTTGTATAGGTGCTGTAGAAGCCCTGTAGCATACACAATATTTTATACATGTATCCCAAATTGAATTTATTACCAGGATTTTCAGTCTATCTAAACATATGAATATCAAGTAATAGAACACACTACCTTAATAGAATCAATAAGAAAAACCATACAGTCGCCTCAAGAGACACAGAACCAGCTTTTGACAGAGGCAACATATCTTGTTGATAAAATCTTTTACAACTCTGAGATTTGAATAGAACACTTTAAGGAATACTAAGGGGATTTATAAATGATTGAATACATATAAAGTGCTATATTCACACATTGGAATATTTTTCAACAATCAAAAGGAATAAAGCACACATTTATGTGAAAATAAGAATGAACCTTACAATCATCATGATAAGGAAACAAGGCCACTTACAAAAGACCATATGGAGGAAGACTGAACTCAGAAGTCATGTACTCATCTCCACCTATAAAAAAAAAAAAAAAATTCAGACCCCACTTTAGGTATAAAACAGGTGGCGATTTATTACATTTGCGCAGGGGCCCAGAGATGGAAAGTCAGATTAGTCTGACTTTTATAATATTTTGTGGGGTTTTGGCTATGCTAACAAGCAAAAAACAGAAGCAAAACATGGCAGTTAGCTCAGGGCAAGGTTAAAATCAGGGGGCTACAATGTGGCAGTTGGCACTGGGATAGCTTGGGACACTCGGTAGCTTTGGAAACTCTGGTGGAGTAAGTTTTCCACCATTGTTTAGCCATTGCTAGGGGATTGAGGTAACTCAAGAACTTCCCTTTTCTATTTTGAAACCTGTTCTGGGAATTAAAGTGGGGAGGGGCATGCAGGGGACTAAGTCTTTAACAGGCTGAGACAAACTTTGGTATTTCAGGGGGCTTCTCTTTATCACATTCCCAACTGGTCTTATGGGGAATCAAACAGTTGATTCGTCTGTATCATTGGGGAGAGGCTGATAATGGGTAGCCATGGGAACCAGTGAAACATGTTTCATACCAATTACTGTCTTGTTTCCATAATTCCTATTACACATGTAGGTTTTTTGTTTGTTTGTTTTTTGGTGTGTGTGTGTTTGTGTGTGGTTTTTGGCCAGGACTTGGCTTGAATTTGCCACCTACAGCATGTCAGACCAGCACCGTGTTCCTTTGAGCAACAGGCACTTCAGTTCATGTAAGTTTTTTCTAACCAGATAAGCTGTTTCTTATGTCTCCTGAATAGTTGGTGTAGAAGCAACATGTTTCTCCTAGGGCCATACACAACACTCCTGTTTTTAAAATAGTAGATCTAACCCCCTTCTATTTTGAAAAACTACTTCTGCTAGTGAGTTTAATGATGTCTCTAAATGAGCTATACATTTTTCCAAGTTCTGGAGAATTCAATCTATTTGGGTTGTGAGGGCCCAGAAACAAGGGCTGAGGAGTCCAGTTTCTAGGCCTGTGGCACTTTGGCAGTGTATCCTGCTAATCCTATGTCTACTAATAATGGCACCAGGATGGGGTCTCTAGTTTGTCTGTGTAAACCAATCAAGTGTTCCTGCCATCCTTCCCTGGAATAGATGAAAACTTCAGGAATAAATCTGAGTTAAAACACAGACTTTGGGTGTGGTATATAAAAATATGGAATTTAAACAAGGTATTAAACCATTGAAGGATGAGAACCAGGTTATGTTTGGGCCAATAAACAGTAGGGTGCATTAAGGCAGGTGGAAATTGGGAGTAAAATAGTGTGTAGCTGTTGTCATCATATGGAGATAAATTTAACAGATATCCCGGAGTTATTATGTACAAACATTGTCCCTGCAAATTCCCTAAGGTTTGGTGGTGGTGGCCTCCAAGGTACACAGGGTGTTATATATCTTCAAATATTAGGCAGAGGCAGTTAGCACTTGCATCGGAGAAGGTTCATGGGTTGCATTGAACCTACTCCTTTATAACACAGTGGGGCCAGATTTGAACAAAGCCAGCAATCATTACTTAAAGTTTGTGTTTGTTGTATTAGAAAATTTGAACATAGCATCTAACATAATTAATAGGAGGGACAATGACTTGGGTATGGTTATTACAAGAACTGGTACTTGGATTGGGATGTGGGGGTGAAGGCTGACCTCAAAGCCTTGGTGATATTCTGGGGGGAAATCTTCAGGGTATGTGGATTAAGGAAACTGTTTGGACCCATTGGGTTAACAGAATGTGTCTAGGGAATTTTCTGGATAGTGAATTAGATGTCTGGGTCTTGCCGACAGACATAAAATCTTATTCCCCAAGTGCAGCCTGTTTTCCATTCCTCTTTCCACAGTTCCTTAATGAATATCTGTACAGGGTGCAGTTGTCAACTTGGGTGAAGACTGCTGGATTAATTTTACTAAGTCCTATATGTGGATTTTTATATACCTTTGTACTCATTTGGCACCTTTAAGAAAAACTCAGACCCCACATCTGGTATTACACCTGCACATGTGGGTCAAGGCCCCGAAGAGTAAACAGCCATGAAGTAAGGAGCAGGTTGACTTTTGTACCATTTTTGTGCTGTGTTGGCCGGTCAACTGGCAAACAGAAGCAGAACATGGCTGGTTAGTTAGATCAGGGGATAACTCGGGGTAGGGTTACAGTCAGGGGTACTGATTGTCTCAGGGGTATATCCTGGCAGTTGGCATGGTGACAAACTTGGGAAATTTAGCTTGAGTAAGCTTTCTACCATTTTGTAGCCATTGCTAGGAGTTTGGGGTAACTTCTACCATTGTTTTACTTGTAGTTAGTAGTCTTTTGGGGGGAATTCAGTAAACTTCCTTTTGAAACCTGTTCTCAGGATTAACCCAAGAAGAGTATTTGAGATGTTCAGGGCCTCAGGCTGAGACAGTTATGGGCCTTTAGGGTTTTCTTTGCTGGATAGTTCAATACCCTCCATTACATGACTCCATGCCCACCAGTCCTCCACATGCCCGCACCATCCAGGGACTCCACCAGAAAACATGTGGCTCCATGTTTTGTGCCCCATCCAGCCAGGGACTGCGCAGGCAATCATATGTGTCTGCCCCCACACCTTCCAGGCCTCCATAAACTTGCTCCAGGCAGAGAATTTGACAACAACCACGCGGCAATGTGCTTTGCACCCCACACCTGAAAGGCCTTTGCAAGACTGCTCCAGGCAGGGATTCCACGGGTAACTGCCTGGCCTTGCGCCCCTTGACCAGCAACCACCGCTGGCTCTGGCCAGAAACTCCAGGAGAAATGCAACCCGTGTTTTCATGCCCGTACCCTCTATGTCTTTTCACTGGCCCTGCCAGTCTGGCTAGTGACTCTGGAGGCAGCATGACCTGTGCCCTTTTTCTGGATGCCTCCCTGCCTCTGCACAGAGCCCTCCTCCTGGCCAGTGATAGCTGGAGCCCCAGGCACTCTGTGCCAAAGTCACCAGGTGCCAAGTACTCCAAGAACTGTGTGCAACATGTCCCTTCCTTTTGCTGGATCCAGGTGCACCACACTGTGGAGCTGTGCCCACAGCTAGAACTCCCGGGCTGGGGCAGTCTCAGAGGAGCTACACAGGGTCACTCCCTACAAAGATCCAGCAACAAAATATTTATCATGCTGGGGTCTAATCTTGGAGAGACACTTCCCCAACTCTGAGGACACTCACAGGCAATGATAAAAAACAATAATGGGATGGAATCTATGAAAAACTCCAGTAATGTAAATAATCAGAGTAGATCAACTTCCCCAAGGTACCACAGAGTAGACACAGCACAACATCCCATGAATAAACAAATGGCTGAGATGTCAGAAATTGAATTCAGAATCTGGGTAGCAAATAAGATTGAATTAGAATTTCAAGCACAAATCCAAAAGATATCTCAAAAATTCAACAAATTCTAAGACAAAATGACCAACGATTTTGACACATCAAGGCAAGAAGTTTCAGCCCTCAAAGATCTGAGAAATACAATAGAATCTCTGAGTAACAGAATGGAGAAAGCAGAAGAAATGATTTCTGATATTGAAGAGAAAGTTTCCAGTACTCTCAAACTTTCAAAGAGGAAGAAAAATGGAGGGCAAAACCGATCACTCTCCCAGAGAGCTCTGGGATAATTCAAAGAAAAGTAATATACACCTTATAGGAATCCCTGAAAGTAAGGAAATGGATTCACAAGGCACAGAGTCTCTTCTTCATGAGATTATGAAAGAGAACTTTCCAGACCTGCCAAGAAATACTGAAATTCAGATAGTAGACAGTTTCAGAACTTCAGCACAACTCAACCCAAATAAGTCATCTCCCAGACACATGATAATCGTTTTCACAAAAGTAAATATAAAAATAAAAAAACTGAAAACAGCCAGACGAAAGAAAAACATAACCTACAAGGAGAAGAATATTAGAATAAACGCAGATCTCTCTTCTGAAACCTTTCAAGCCAGAAGAGGATGGTCATCTACTTTTAATCTCCTAAAACAAAATAACTTTTAACCCAGGATCATGTATCCAGTGAAACTGAGTTTCATTTATGATGGAGAAATTGAATATTTTAATGACATTCACATCTTGAAGAACTTTGCCATAACTAAACCACTGCTCCAGGATATTCTCAGACGTACCCTTTATAATGACAAGCATAATCCTCCACCACAAAAGTAAACTCACCCAGAAACTTTTGAACATATTTCAACTACCACAGTCACAAAATAATTAAAAATGTCCACTAGAATTTTGAAAGGATTATCAATATTCTCAATTAATGTGAATGTTTAAATTGTCCTATAAAGAGGCACAGGTTTGCTGGCTGACTGGATACAAAAACTCAGGACAGATATCTGCTGCATACCAGAATCTCATCTTACCTTAAAAGATGAATATTGACTCAAGGTGAAGGGATAGTCATCTATATTCCACGAAAATGAAAGCAGAAAAAAAGCAGGTGTTGCAATCCTATTCACAAATAAAATAGACTTTGAATCAACCAAAATAAGGAAGGATAAGGATGGACACTTAATACTTGTTAAAGGTAATACTCAATATAATTAGATTTTAATTATTAATATTGATACACCCAATGGGAATGTGCCTCAAATTATAAGAGAAACTTTAATAGACATAAGCAACTTGATTTCCGCCAGTTCCATAGTACTCAGGGGTTTTAACCCCATTAGCAGTATTGGATAGTTACTCCAAACAAAACCTAAGCAAAGAAAGATTAGATTTAAAATTAACCATTCAATATCTAGTCTTAATCAACATCTACAGAAAATTTCTTCCTAACAAAACTGAATACATTTTTCTCATCAGCCCATGGAACATACCACTAAATTGATAACATCCTAGGTCACAAATCTAACCTCAGCAAATTTTTAAAAATAGAAATTATTTTTGCATCTTCTCACACCATCATGGAATAAAAGTTGAACTCAATAACAGAAATCTACATACTCATACACAAACATTGAAGCTAAATAACTAAGAAAATGCCATAAAGGCTACGTTGAACAGTTTGATGAGATTATTTCAGATTTTATATGAAACCAGCACATTTTACCCCTTGATTGCACTAATGTACATAGCTATGATTTAAAAATAAATAAATAAATGAATCAATAAATAAATAGAAGAACTAGAACTTATGTTACTAAACCTCTTCCAAAATATAGAAAAAAATAAAAAAGGAATACTACCCAACACATTCTATGAATCATATATCACCTTGATCCTTAAACCAGGGAAAAACCCAGTAGGTAAAGAAAAATATAGACCAACATCAGTAAAGTATATTGATGCAAAAATATTCAATTAGATTCTAACAAACACTTTACTAAGAAGAATATGTTCCAGCTCCATCCATGTAATCTTGAAAGAGGTAAAGTCTCCATCTGTCTTTAAGGCTGCATAGTATTCCATGGTGTACATATACCACAATTTATTAATCCATTCGTGGATCAATGGGCACTTGGGCTTTTTCCGTGACTGAGCAATTATAAATAGGGCTGCAGTAAATATTCTGGTACAAATATCTTTGTTATGATTTGATTTTTGGTCTTCTGGGTATATGCCCAGTAGAGGAATTACAGGATTGAATGGCAGGCCTATTTTTAGATCTCTAAGTGTTCTCCATATACCTTTCCAAAAGGAGTGCATTAGTAAAGTGTCTGAAGAATGGAAGAAAAAGTACCCAATGTACTCACCTGTACTATGAAGCTAATTTAGGACCTTCACATGAAAGATATAACCTAAGAATAGGGGGAAGGGGGCAAGGGTGGGGAGGGAGGGGGGAGGTGGGTAGAGGGAGGGGTATTGATAGGACCACACCTGCGGTGCATCTTACAAGGGTTTTTGTGAAACTTAGTAAATGTGGAATGTAAATGTCATAGCAAAATAACTAAGAAAATGCTAGGAAGGCTATGTTAACTAGTGTGATGAAAATGTGTCAAATGGCCTATGAACCAAGTGTTCAATCATTTGAACCCATGATCAAATCAATGTACACAGCTATGATTTAATAAAAAAAAAGATTCTAACAAATTGAATACACAACACATAAAAAAAATTATACACCAAGAAAAAGTGGCATTTATCCCAGTGTCTCAAGGCTGTTTAATATACATAAATCTATAAATGTAATTCACCACATAAACAAACTAAAAAATAAAGATCATATGATCCTCTTAATTGATGCAGAAAAAGTTATGGATAATATCCAGCATCCCTTCATGATCAGAACACTTAAGAAAATTAGTATAGAAGAAACATTTCTTAAACTAATAGGGACCATCTACAGCAAATCCCAGCCAGTATTGTATTGAACGGAGTTAAATTGAAATCATTTACACTTAGATAAGGAACCAGGCAAGGTTGCCTATTGTCTTCACTGCTCTTTAACATGGTAATGGAAGGCTTAGACATTGAAATTATGAAGAAAAGGCAATCAAGAAAATCCACATAGGGTCAGAAGAGATGAAAATTTATTCTTCACAGATGATAAGATTGTATATCTGGAAAACACCAGGGATTCTACTACGAAACCTTTAGAAGTGATCAAGAGGGCGGCGCCTGTGGCTCAGCGGGTAGGGCGCCGGTCCCATATGCCGGAGGTGGCCGGTTCAAACCCAGCCCCGGCCAAATTAAAAAAGAAAAAAAAAAAAAAAAAGAAGTGATCAAGAATTACAGCAATGTTTCATGCTACAAAATCAATACCGATAAATCTGTAGCCTTTATATATACCAACAAAAGCCACATTGAAAAAACAGTCAAGGACTCTATTCCTTTCATATTAGTGCCAAGGAAGATAAAATATTTGGGTGTTTACCTAACAAAGGACCTGAAAAATCTCTATAAAGAGAACTATAAAACTACAATAAAACAAACAGCTGAAGATGTTCATGAATGGAACAAGTGATACCATGCTCATGGCTGGAAGAATCAACATTATTACAATGTTTGTACTACCCAAAGCAATATATAATTTTAATGCAATTACTATTAAAGCTGCATTGTCATATTTTAATGATCTTGAAAAAATAATGCTTCATTTTATTTGGATTCGGAAAAAAAATCAAATAGCCAAGACAATACTCAGAAATAAAAATAAAGCAGGAGGAATCCACTACCATATCTCAAACTGTACTATAAATCGATAATGATCAAAACAGCCTTGTACTGGCACAAAGAAAGAGAGGTAAATGTATTGAACAGAAGGAAGAACCAAGAGATGAATCCAGCTAGTTACTGTTATGTGATCTTTGACAAGCCAATTAAAAACATACAGTGGGAAAAGACATCCTATTTAACAAATGGTGCAGAGTGAACTGGCTAGCGACCTGTAGAAGACTCAAACTAGACACACACCTTTCAGCATTAACTAAGGTAGACTCTCACTGGATAAAATATTTAAACTTAAGACATAAAACTATAAAAACACTAGAAGAA